>NC_134904.1:17752007-17764507 GCF_041734735.1 Babylonia areolata | reverse complement strand
GTTAACTTGTGTGTGTAAAAAAAAAAAAAAAAAAAGAGAGACCTCGGTCTACAGTGTGTGCGTGACTCTTGTTAGAAGAGTGTCATAAATGTCGCAGAGCCGAGACTGAGGAGAGTGGGGAACTGACGACGTTGGGCTTTTGCTCTCAAGCTCTTCGTTCGTGTGGAACTGAACACGGCAGATGGCGTGTCTGAGAAGTTGGAACAATCATACCGGTGGGGGGAAGGGGAGGAGGATGGGGGGAGGGGAGGGGGGAGGGGGGGGGGGGGGGGGGGCAGACGTGCTGAAGCAAACACTTGAGAGACTTATTATTACTGTTTTGACTGTTGTTCGACTCACTTTGTTGGACTCACCCTTGTGTGTCTGTGTGTTTGGTTTAAATAATCTTTAATTATTCAACAATACACATGATTACAATGCAATGAATGACAAAAAAGAGCATCAACAAGCTTAAAGCTTATACTGTGCTCACAACGTTGCACTTCAATTTTATCATGACGGCTGATGAACCATATTATGACTTGTATCAAATAACATTCATAAACAGTAAGTAATGAAATAATGAAATAAAACAAATAAACAAACAGTACATAATATAGTAAAATAATGCTAATATCAATATTAACATGAGATTAAATTTATTATCACCAAAGTAATTGGCCTAATAGAAGAAAAACACGAAGAAAAAGAAGAAGAAAATTTAGAAGAATGGAGGGTAAGGTGGTGGAGGAGGGGGAACAGAGGGGAGAGGAGAAATTCTAACAGATCGTTGGCCAATCCATTCACTTTGAATATTTGGTCAGTCAAATAAATTCAACATATATTTTACAAATAGAATCGTGTTGTACCCTTTGTGTGTTTGTGTCTGTACGCGGGGCGCGCGTGTGTCCCCTTATTGGCCACGCCGTTTCAGTGGCACCGACACAGCTCTCAGGCTGCTCATCCCTAGTCCCCCAAACACGCCCCCACACACCAGACAAAAAAAGAAAAAAAAAAAAAAGAACAAGAGAGGCAAGGCCTTCAAGACTCACTTGTGATACACTTACAAAAACATCCAAGCTTTTTATGTATTGAGTACAATTTCAAAATGTAATGTTTAAGATGAGAAAGATCAGTTTAAAGCAAATTAACTCCCTTGCTTTAATTACAGAGTAATTTCCCTTTTTTACTATCTGCACCAAAAACGTTTGCAAAATAAATAAAACTTCCATGCTTAGCAAAAGAAGTTCCTGTTTGAACAGAAAATGATAATAATGACTGCTCTTGTTGTTAAGCGCGTTGGGTTACGCTGCTGGTCAGGCATCTGCTTGGCAGATGTGGTGTAGCGTATATGGTTTTGTCCGAACGCAATGGCGCCTCCTTGAGCTGCTGAAACTGAAACTGAAACTGAAACTTGTTGTTGGGTCAGAATATCAGATCAAAGTGCCAAGTTTAGAGAATACAAAAAATATAAATATAACAGTAAATGCAGTTTGCATATAATCAGGCTTCATTGTTCATTTTTTTGTGCCCATCCCAGAGGTGCAATATTGTTTTAAACAAGATGAATGGAAAGAACTGAATTTTTCTTATTTTTATGCCTAATTTGGTGTCAACTGACAAAGTATTTGCAGAGAAAATGTCAATGTTAAAGTTTACCACGGACACACAGACACACACACACACACACACACACACACACAGACAACCGAACACCGGGTTAAAACATAGACTCACTTTGTTTACACAAGTGAGTCAAAAAACGAACATCCACAGCAAAAAGCTGGCAACAGCGCCATCAGAAGCGTCATTGGCCAATGCAGAACAATGACAGTTAAGCAACGACAGCAGTAGTAGCAGTTTAATGACAGCAGCAATTATGGCATCGACAATAGCAACATGGCTAATAAATAGAATCTATACATAAGAATATATATATATATACAGTATCAACGACAACAACTACAAATGAAGCAGCAAATAACAAGACCAGCTGCAAACAGTCCAGATCGATATACATCAGTGCAGCACAAACACACACGCACACACACACACACACACACACACACACACACACACACACACACACACACACACACACACACTCGCTCTCTCACAAACACACACACACTCGCTCTCTCACAAACACACACACACACACACACACACACACACACACACACAGGGAGAGAGAGAGAGAGAGAGAAGGACTGATAGATGGTGATTGTGTTGACAGTCCAGGTGACCGGAATGGTGACGGAACAGATTTATCCGATTTATCGACTACCGGATTGGATGACCGCATTCCGCTTGTATTGCCCATAAGCTACCTTCTGACCCAAGCCGTATGGCGGATCTCGATACGTTTAGTACTCACCTACGCGTGTGTGCCAGTGTGTCTGTGTTATGAGCGTGGGTTTGTGTGTTGTGAGCGTGGGTTTGCGTGTGTGTGTGTTTATGGGGGGTGGGTAGTGGGGTGCTTGGAGGAGAGAGAGAGAGAGAGAGAGAGAGACTCTAAACTCATGATGGTGTATCCGTATACAGGTCAAGGCCCCACATGAAGTGGTATGGGAACATCCTATCACTAAAACAACATAATTATTACAAAGCATGTGAAAATACAACTATATATATATATATATATATATATAGAGAGAGAGAGAGAGAGAGAGAGAGAGAGAGAGAATAGCCTGTGCTAAGAAATACAACATAGAAGAAGGAGAGAGAGAGGGGGGGGGGGTGCTGTAGGGAGGGAGAGAGAGAGAGAGGGAGATTTATCACCCATCAGTATCACACACACACACACACACACACACACACACATACATACACATGTGAGAGAGAGAGAGAGAGAGAGAGGTCATTCACTCTTCCCCAGCAGGTGTGGTAGATAGGTAAAGGACCACCAGAGGAGGTCAGGGGTGGTTTCATACATGTATGTATACAAAGGTCGCTACCATTTGTATCCACAGCGCAGTGCCGAAACTTGAACACAGCACGTCGCGTCTCAAGGCTGATCTGCTCAGTCAATGCACTGTTCACTGTTTGCCGAAGGTCTTTGGTCCGTTTGGTCAAAGCCTGCTCTCCCTCTCGCTCTGCTTTTACTTTGGTCACAGCGATTCATATACGTCGCAGGTGTGCAGAAAGGACAAGGGAGGAATGGAGTGAGAGGGGGGTGCGGGGGGGGGGGGGGGGGGGGGGGGGGGAGGGACGGTAGAGGGGACGAAGGAAGACACAGAAGGTGGGGGGTGGGGGGGAGCGGGGGCGAGTCAGGAGAAGCAAACACGCACATAGGCACACACACACACACAAGCGCGCGCGCGCGCACACACACACACACACATATATAAATATACTTATAGTGTTTTATATATATATATATATATATATATATAATGTGTGTGTGTGTGTGACAAGACAGATACACACACGGAAAAGCAGTGTGAGCATGCGTTATCAACTGACTTAATATAAAAGTTCTTATCTGTGCACATTGAGAACATTACATGTATACATGGAGATGGAGAATGTTGGGGGGGGGGGGGGGGGGGGGGCTGTTTACGTAGACATTTCATTTGTTTGACGGCCGTATGAAACGCTGTGTTTTTTGTTTGTTTGTTTGTTTTTGGGGGGGTGGGGGGAGGTTGGTTGTTTGGCGAAAGGCTAAACAAGCAGGCTCGGTGTATACATGTACAAACTGAGAAACGAGACAGATGGTGTGGATGTGGGAGAGGGTGGATGAGGATAGAGAGGAGGGTTGTGGGGGCTACTGACTCTAGCGTTTAAAGCATTTGGATTTTCTCCAAACAAAACGAGTTGCGTTTAAACACCAGCCAGGACCATGGGTGAGACGGGTGAGGGGGGTGGGAGTGGGGGTGGGGTGGGTTGGGGGCTTGGATAGAGATGGGGCTGGTGGTGGTGGTCAGAATGTTCTCCATTGTATCCAGAATATAAAGCTAGTACCATTGAAGGCATTAGTGGTGGGGAGAGGATTGTATCCAGAATATAAAACTAGTACCATTGAAGGCATTAGTGGTGGGGAGAGGATTGTATCCAGAATATAAAACTAGTACCATTTTGAAGGCATTAGTGGTGGGGAGAGGATTGTATCCAGAATATAAAACTAGTACCATTGAAGGCATTAGTGGTGGGGAGAGGATTGTATCCAGAATATAAAACTAGTACCATTGAAGGCATTAGTGGTGGGGAGAGGATTGTATCCAGAATATAAAACCAGTACCATTGAAGGCATTTGTGGTGGGGAGAGGATTGTATCCAGAATATAAAACTAGTACCATTGAAGGCATTAGTGGTGGGGAGAGGATTGTATCCAGAATATAAAACTAGTACCATTGAAGGCATTAGTGGTGGGGAGAGGATTGTATCCAGAATATAAAACTAGTACCATTGAAGGCATTAGTGGTGGGGAGAGGATTGTATCCAGAATATAAAACTAGTACCATTTTGAAGGCATTAGTGGTGGGGAGATGATTGTATCCAGAATATAAAGCTAGTACCATTTTGAAGGCATTAGTGGTGGGGAGAGGATTGTATCCAGAATATAAAGCTAGTACCATTGAAGCCATTAGTGGTGGGGAGAGGATTGTATCCAGAATATAAAACTAGTACTATTGAAGGCATTAGTGGTGGGGGAGAGGATTGTATCCAGAATATAAAACTAGTACCATTGAAGGCATTAGTGGTGGGGAGATGATTGTATCCAGAATATAAAACTAGTACTATTGAAGGCATTAGTGGTGGGGGAGAGGATTGTATCCAGAATATAAAACTAGTACCATTGAACAATTTGAAGGCAATAGTGGTGGGGAGAGGATTGTATCCAGAATATAAAACTAGTACCATTGAAGGCAATAGTGGTGGGGAGAGGATTGTATCCAGAATATAAAACTAGTACCATTGAAGGCAATAGTGGTGGGGAGAGGATTGTATCCAGAATATAAAACTAGTACCATTGAAGGCATTAGTGGTGGGGAGAGGATGGGGCGGTAGGGAAAGGGGGTGGTGGTGGTGGAGATGGAGTGGGGATCGAAGGGAGGTAATATTTGTGTGAGGGAAGGGGAGTGGAGGGGAAGGGGTCACGAGTTACACATTGGACATTCAGAAGGAGTATAAGTCATATTTCTCTCATTAGGCCATGCTCGCTCGGTTTATATCAGAGAATGGCATAAGCTGACAGTTGGGTCAACTGACGGGGGTAAAAACGGCTACACATGTAAAAGCCCACTTGTTCTGTTGTTTCTCATACGAGTGAACGCAGAGTCGCAGCCCAGGAGCTTCTTTTTCTTCGTTCGTTGGCTGCAACTCCCACGTTCGCTTGTATGTATGTACACGTATGTACACGAGTGGGCTTTTACATATATGACCGTTTTTACCCCGCCATGTAGGCAGGCATGGCGAGATGTCGTATCACTGAGTTGCCGCGATAAATTTTGGCCGAGAAGAGCATCCCAGGAGCGAAAAAGAAGTTGGGCCAACAGCAGAGTGAGTTCTGTGTGATCAACGGTTACTCCACTGCAGTGGCAATTCATCTACAACTTAGTCATTTCGTGATCGGGTCTATGACTCTCACACTAGGAGGTAAGATTGCACTGGCTCTTCGACTACAGTGCTGGAGCCTTGAGGGTCTAGTTGGCCTTTGGGGACCATCCCCAACGCCGACTGCCCTAAAGCCCTTTTTGCCGAGATAGTGGGGATTTAACTTCTAAGGGCAAGACACTTGCCTTGGCCCAACTACGTTTTCGTTTGTGGGCTGCAACTCGAATGTTCACTCGTATTGTAAACCAATGGGCTTTGTCTTCACGACAGTCAAATTCCAGCCCAGTTAACCAGTCGGGACAACAGTCGCCTCCACTGCTGTTCTGTCAATACTGTGTTCATAAAACGCTATAAACTGTATTCATTTTGTTTCGTGGATTAAAATGTTTATTGAAACCAAGCTCAGGAGTTTCATCTTAGTTTCGTTTTTTTCGTCTGGGAGCTTTCTTCTTTCTTGATGTTGCACGATCGACCATGATTTATCGCCCTTTACGATCAGCTTCAGAACTGCTGTTTCCGCGTTCCCCGATTCAGTCACTCCACAGTCGTCCACCGCTCTTTCTCTGTCTCTCGACCTTGTAGGTGGAATGTTCAGTCTCCCTCTTTCGCTTCCATTGCTGTCTATTGCTTTGTTTCCAATGACAGAACCCACGGGGACTTTTGACATAGATTACGTGATTTTTTAATGTGCGCAATTGTTCTTCAGCACGAGTGTGTGCGCGCGCGCGCGCTTTGTGTGTGTGTGTGTGTGTGTGTGTGACAGACATTTCATAACAAAACAAATGTTGACAGACACTACTTTCGTAATTGTGTGCATTGCATAACACACATACACGGATCAAGCTGACAGTTTGGTACGACACACTCCATAAAGATATGTTCTCAGACTAAAAAACTGGACATTTTCTGTAGTATGATGCATCTGACGTAAAATGTTTTAATTGTTTGGCCACCATCCATACAAAACAGGTTTAATTTACAGACCGGACAGCGCGCGCGCGCGCGTGTGTGTAAAAGAGAGAGAGAGAGTGTGTGTGTATGTGTGTGTGTGTGTGTGTGTGTGTGTTTGTCCATGGGTATGTGTACGTTCCTGCGTGTCTCTGTGTGCGTATGTGGGGGAGAGGGGTTTTTTTTGTTGTTGTTTTTTTGTGTGTGTGTGTGTGTGTGTGTGTGTGTGTGTGATGGCGGGGTAGGCAGAGAGAAACGCGCATGCACACACATGCAACCGTTTGCAATTCTTTACAACGGTTCTCTTTCATCTTTGCCTCAAAAGTTGGCACATGGGGAAAACACACAAGCAACGTCTTTGAAAGTTTTCCAGAGGTGTGTGTGTGTGTGTGTGCGTGTGTGTGTGTGTGTGTGTGTACGTGTGTGTGTCTGTCTATGTGTGTACTTAAGGGAGACATTTAAAATTTCGTCGCAAGTTCAGCAAGCGGTTGTGTGCAGACCTAATCCAGCGTTTGAAAAGAGAGAGGTCAGCCACGCACTCACTGTGTGGGAAACGGGGATAATTACATGGAGAGCTAGTGTCTGCACTGTTCTGTCCGACCGAAATAGGTTGGCTGTTTTGTTTCTTCCTCGTACCTCTGCTCTGCCTGCTTGTCATGGCAGTTTGTGTTGTGGATCTTTAGTGTGTGTGTGTCTGTGTGTCTGTGTCTGTGTGTGTTTTTTTTTTTTTTTTTTTTTGATGATTGGACATTTTTGACTCACTTGTGTAAACAAAGTGAGTCTATGTTTTAACCCCGTGTTCGGTTGTCTGTGTGTGTGTGTGTGTGTGTGTGTGTGTGTGTGTGTGTCTGTGTGTCCGTGGTAAACTTTAACATTGACATTTTCTCTGCAAATACTTTGTCAGTTGACACCAAATTAGGCATAAAAATAGGAAAAATTCAGTTCTTTCCAGTCATCTTGTTTAAAACAATATTGCACCTCTGGGATGGGCACCAAAAAAAGAAAGAAAAAGAAAAAAAAAGAAGCCTAATTATATGCAAACTGCATTTACTGTAATATTTATATTTTTTGTATTCTCTAAACTTGGCACTTTGATCTGATATTCTGACCCAACAACAAGAGCAGTCATTATTATCATTTTTTGTTCAAACAGGAACTTCTTTTGCTAAGCATGGAAGTTTTATTTATTTTGCAAACGTTTTGGTGCAGATAGTAAAAAAAGGGAAATTACTCTGTAATTAATGCTAGGGGACTTACTTTCTCATCTTAAGCATTACATTTTGAAATTATACTCAATACATAAAAAGCTTGGATTTAAAAAAAAAAAAAGTGTATCACAAGTGAGTCTTGAAGGCCTTGCCTCTCTTGTTGTGAATGTTCTGCCACTTGTCCTTGTCTGTCGGTCTGTCGGTCTCTTTCTTCCTCACTCCTTTTCTCTCTCACTGATGCGCACAAAGCCAGCTTCGTCTCTTTCTCTTTCTCTTTCACACAAGAGTAGCCTCTCTGCGCCTCTCTCTGTCTCTGTTTGCTTGTCTGTCTCTCACCTCTCCCTTCCACCCCCCCCCCCCCTCTCTCTCTCTCTACTTTTTTTGGGGGTGTGTGGGGGCTTCTGTTTGAGAGTAATTGATGTTTGAGAGTACTGTGTATTTGGCTTCTGTTTTGAGATACTCGGTAGTTTTGCTTCACTTTGAGTGTACTTTGAGCTTGGCTTCTGTTTGAAGGAACCTCATGTTTGGTTTCTGTTTTAGGGGACCTTGCGTTTGGTTTCTGTTTGAGGTACAACGTGTTTGGCTTCTGTTTTAGGGTGCCTGGTGTTTGGCTTCTCTTTTAGGATACTCATTATTTGGCTTCTGTTTTAGGGTACCTGGTGTTTGGCGTCTGTTTAAAATACTGTGTGTTTGACTTTCGTTTGAAGGTACCTTATGTTTGGCTTCTGTTATAGGGTACCTTGTGTTTGGCTTCTGTTTGAGATGCTCTTTGTTTGGCATCTGTTTGAGGGCACTTCGTTTTTGGCTTCTGTTTGAGACACTATTTGTTTGGCTTCTGTTTGAGTGTACCTCGTGATTGGCTTCTGTTTGAGACATCATGCGTTTTGCTTCTTTTTGAGTGTACCTTATGTTTATCTCCTGTTGGAGGATACCTTATATTTGGCACCAGTTTGAGAGTAGTTTTTACTTCTGTTTGAGGGTGCTAGGTGTCCTGTTTCTGTTTAAAGTTTTTTTTTTTAGAATACTCGGCGTTTGGCTTCTGTTTGAGAGTACTTTGTTTTTTGCTTCTGTATATCACACACACACACACACACACACACACACACACACACACACACACACACACACACACACACACACACACACACATGTATGTATGTATGTGTGTATGTATATATATATATATATATATATATATATATATATATGTTTGGCTTCTGCTCAAGGCTACACTCTGTTTGGCTTCTGTTTGATGGTTCATTGTGTTATTTAGTAAAAATAGAGATTCAAGATTTAAAAACTTTATTACTCAAGGATAAAGATTTTAAACATTGCCTGGTCTTCCAATCTGTCCTTGTGACAACAACAACAACGATAAGACACGACAGTAAGAATGGCAAATACTACTGCTACTACTACTACAAGTACTAGTACTGACCACTACTACCACCACCACCACTCCTACTACTAATGATAATAATGATAATCCCACAGTCACACACTCACACCCACCCACCCATCCACACACGTATTACACACTCATCTCCAGACACACACACCCTTATGCACATACAAATATGCACACATACACGCATGCATATGTCTACATGTAGATACCAATATGTATGCATAATTTTATGCACACATAAACGTAATTAGGTATCAGATCATATTGTAGTACAATGCAAATCATATTGTAGCACATATTGAAAAACGAAAAAGAAAAAAAAAATCAGTATTGAAAGGCATGAAGTAATGGGGTTATTAAGACTGTCAAATTAATCACCACACATAATAGAGGAAAGAAGCATGACTGAAAATGAAATGAGATGTAGATAAAAGAGAACGGAGAAACATAGTTAGGTCACTGTACATATACAATAGTGATGACAATTCTGATGCTGATGTGGCAGGCAGTAACATCCAATTAATGGCGTGCATGTAATACGTGAAAATCACAAAAAACGTTAAAAAATAAGATAAAACACTATAGTGTGTGTAAAGGAATAGACAGCGCATACATTTCACATTTGATTTAGGATAGCTGGTGAGAGAGAGAGAGAGAAGGAGGGGGGGGGGGGGGGGGGGGGGGTATTGTTTTTTGTTGTTTGTTTTTTCGCCGGGGTGAGTTCAGCTTGGGGTGGGGACCAATAGTCTTGGTACAGTGATCAGTTCGCCGTGAGTTGGGACTGAAAGTGACGCTGACATCCATCAACTTGTTGTTGGCCGCCCGGTGTCTTTTGTAGACCTTTCAGCTTTCTGCTTGCCTGTGTTTAGTCCGTGAACAGACAAGGGTGGTCTGCTGGACATAGTATAGTAATACCTATTGATTCCTGGTGATTGATTGATACTGTGTGAATGGAAGCACGTGCTTTTTTGGGGGGGAGAGGAGGGGAGGGGGGGTTACACGGTGTGAATGGAAGCTCGTGTTTGTTTGCTTTGGGGGAGAGAAGGAGGGATGGAGATTTTACACTGTGTGAATGGAAGCTCGTGTTTGTTTTGGGGGAGAGGGAGGGAGAGTAGAATGGCGGGTAGAGGGCGGGGTGGTGTTGGGGTGGGCGGCAGGAGTGGGGGTGAAGGGATGGGGGAGGGATTTGGGGGGCATTGCGAGTGACTTAAAAGGAGTTGATTGATACCTGACACGTATCTGTTTAGGATTAAGTATGGACAGGTTCAGTGACTGTGAGTGATGAATGACTCTGTGTCTGTGTGTGTGTGTGTGTGTGTGTGCGCGCGCGCGTGTTCTTTATGCTGGTTCTTACTTCTCTTTTTTTTTTCTTATCCTGGATACACACAGTAGAAAATGTCGTTCACCCAGAATCAAACGTTTTTTTCTTTGCAACTTGCATGGTTATTTTGGTGATTTTTCACCACCAGCAAAAGAACGATAATGATAATAACAATAATGAATAAAATAAAGTAGAATTCAAAGGCCGAAAGTTTGAAATTGCTTGTGTATTTTAATGTTGTCTTTCAGTCAATCAGTCAATCAAATCAGTTTCAGTTTCAGTAGCTCAAGGAGGCGTCACTGCGTTCGGACAAATCCATATACGCTACACCACATCTGCCAAGCAGATGCCTGACCAGCAGCGTAACCCAACGCGCTTTGTCAGGCCTTGAGAAAAAAATATATAGATAAGCTTACATAAATAAATAAATAATAATTATGATATGAAAAAAAAGGTAGTAATGAAAATAATAATAAAATAATAATAATAATAATAATAAATAAATAATTAAATAAATAAGACAACAATGATGATAAATAAGCAAATAAATGTCAGTTTAATGTCCCCATAAAAATACAAGGAAATTTGGCGTGTGGGCAACAGGATGATTTATTTTAAGATGGTACAAAATTTAACGAGAGGCAAGACCTCCAGGACTCACTTGTGACACGCATTGTATCCTTTAAAGGAATCATGAGGGGGGAAAAAGAGATTAAAAAAACAAAAACAAAAACGGTTGAATGTGTCCTGTATTAGATCTGCACATAATCCGACATCAGAATGAGCGAAACTGAAAGAAATGTTCTGTTCAATTTTTCTTTTATGTTCATTCCAGTTATTTCAGTATCCACTTTGGAATATTCATATGCTGTAAACGCTCCGATGGTGTGGTTAGTGTCATTGTATGTGTTCTGTCCAGAATTTGTGCTTTTCTTTTCTTGCAATTTCGAACAAGAAGAACGAGGTCATGCCGTTTTCTTACCAAGCATAGCCTTCGTTGTGGAAACTGGGAAGTGGTAAATGGCGTTTTCGGACTCTAAGAACGAGCCTCAACGAAATAAACCGTTAATGATCCGGAATTACGACTTAATTCTGGAGGCTTACAACCTATCAGTGGTATGACTGTGAGGATTAGTTTTCCAGCTATGTTTAAGCCAAATTTGGTATTGGCAGACAAAGTATTTCCAGAGAAAATGGCAATGTTAAAGTTTACCGTGCACACACACACACACACACACACACACATTGACACTGACACAGACAACCGAACACGGGGTTATAATATAGACTCACTTTGTTTACACAAGTGAGTAAAGCAATATATATAGATAGATTGATAGATATAAGGTTGAAAGTATGAAATTGCTTCCAAGTACATTTCCGTGGTTTGTCAACACCATAATCAGCCAAGAGAGAGAGGGAGAGCCTGCAAACTTTCGATTCTAAGTTCAGGAAACTTTGTTCCACATGACTGTGTGGCTTGTGTTGGGAGTGTCTTGTGTTGTGTTATTGATGACTGATGGATTGGCATGGCGTGATGTATGGCCCGCAACAACTGGCCTTTGTACAAGTTGGGTCTGAACGGGTTTTTTTTTTTAAAGGCTGTCATTGTTGTTGGAGGAACAAGTGGCTCTGTGTGTGTGTGTGTGTGTGTGTGTGTGTGTGTGTGTGTGTGTGTGTGTGTGTGTGTGTGTTGTGTAGTGTATGTGAGTGTGTGTGTGTGTGTGTTGTGTAGTGTATGTGAGTGTAGGTGGGTGTGTGTGTGTTGTGTAGTGTATGTGAGTGTGGGTGGGTGGGTGTAGTATGTGTGGGAAGAGGGGAAGCGGGGTGTTGTGTTTTGATTTTCTTCAGGTTAACTTCTGTTCATGAAGTGTGGTTTAAATAAGACGAGGGAAAAGCTTCATTGAAAAAAGAAAAAAAACAAAAAAAAAAGCGAAAACTTTTAATACGATGTGTGATGTAAATTGGTGTGTGTATGTGTGTGTGTGTGTGTGTGTGTGTGTGTGTGTGTGTGTGTGTGCGTGTTGGGAGATGGTGGGTGGTGAAAAGGTGGAGAAATGAGGTGAGAGTGTGTCGTTTG
>NC_134904.1:17739507-17747007 GCF_041734735.1 Babylonia areolata | reverse complement strand
TTTTTTCAAACCCTTATCGTCCCCGCAAAATGAGTTTTTTGGCTGGAAAATCGGTTTTTCACGATGCGGGAAGGTTGTGTGTGTGTGTGTGTGAGAGAGAGAGAACAAGAACAAGAACAAAGAACAAATGTTTTAATTGCGTATAGGCCTGTGACCCGTTGCAAACATAATATACATAAAGAAACGTACACAAGGCACACAAATAAGTAGATAAATAACAGACAGGTAAACAGATAAACAAATAAATGAATAAATAAATCTTTCGTCCCCACTGTATCAGCTAGAGACCATCCTTGTGAGAAGACACTTGAAAAAGGCAATGGCAAAACATAATTAATCATTTTCGTACCTTAACTAGTTGTTGGTAATGATTCATGATTCATTAAGTCTCTGCGTTTAAAAGCCAGAAAAAGAAACTTTGAAAGATTTAGTTTACTGTCGAGTCCACCATTCAAAATACTTGCACATTGCTGATCCCGTGTCAAGTATGAGTTGGAACTATTTATACAATATTTCAACCTGAGGTCACTGTAGTTTGAGCATTCAAACAGTACATGGAATTCATCTTCACAGTCAGCAGAACAAAGAGGGCAACCCATTTGACCAACAGGGGAAAAGCGGTGGATGTGGCTATTTATAGCCGAAACACCCATTCTGAAGCGTGTAAATATTGTTTTGAAATATCTATTATTAATGTGATCAAGGTATTTTTCACATTCAATGGCGCTTTTAAACGAGTGATAAAATTCAAAGCGCCTGCTTTCTGACACATGCGCATACCAACGCTGACAAAAGCAGTTCTGTAAGCGCTCTTTAAATATGCGTATGAAGAGTTTCTCATCCCCAACTGCTCCAAACATCCAAACATAACCGAAACCATTGGTACAGAGAAGGTTCTTTACGTAAGTAACCCAGTTTTGTGCATTGTTACTTCTGTTTTGTATGTCGTAAAGCATATCATAGGCTTTCCTAGAATATCTAGACAATGGCTGTTTATGTAGCCGAAACCAATATAGTATACATCTCGCGGCAGAGTTTATAAACAATGGGTATCTTCCAAGTTCGCCGTATACCATATCATTAGGAGTGAAAGGTGGGACGTTTAGCAGTAATTTGCAAGCTTGCAAATGGATCCTTTCTATGGATTCTCGTGGTTTGAAACCCCATAGCTCCGAGCCATACAAAAGCGAGGGAACGACCTGAGCATCAAAGAGCTTGAAAAACAGTTTAGGAGAATAGTATCCAAGTTTCCTTAAAGTTTTCAAAATTACGAAGGTAGCTTTCTTAGCACGAATAACATGTTCAAAGCCAGTAGCAACTTCAAAACTAAGTTTAGTTGAAAATAGGACACCTAAATATTTGTAAGAGTTAACTATTTCTAAGCAATCTTGACCATAAAACCAATGTTCTTTCTTTCCTAAGTATCCACCTTTACGAAAAACTATAACTTTACTTTTATCTAGGTTCACTTTCAAGCGTAATCTTTGTGCACACTCATGTAGAACATTCAGCTGATTTTGTAAACCTGAAATGGTGGAAGACATAAGAGCGATATCATCAGCAAATAGTAAAATAAAGATTTCAATATCATTTGGTTGGAACTGTATTCCATGCTTACCCCGCGTAAACATTTCATGTGCAAGCTCATTAATAAAGAACGAGAATAGAGTTGGGCTTAATGAGCATCCTTGTTTCAGACCTTGCAAACATTTAAAATATTTGGTGCATGAATTACCACATCTAACACAAGATTGTATCGTACTATACATACTCCTCAAAATATTGAACATTCTACCTTTAACACCATTTCTAAGCAGTACACCGAACAATAGGCTGTGTTGTACTCTGTCGAAGGCTTTACTGAAATCTATGAATGCTACATAAAATTTCTTATTTCTTGACAGATGCTTCTCGATGCAGGCATGCAGAGTGAAAATGTGGTCAGTGGTGGAATATGATTTTCTAAATCCCGCTTGTGCTTCTGAAATAATTGAGTTCGTTTCTGCCCAAGAAACGAGTCGATTATTCAAAATGCTTGTGAAAACTTTACTTAAGTTATTGATCAGAGAAATACCCCGATAGTTGTTAGTATCATTAGCATCCCCATTTTTAAATAGAGGGATTATGATAGATTTCGTCCATTCCTCTGGAAAAATACCATCTCTAAAAAGTTTGTTGAAGTATGTAACTAGGAAAGGGAGTATTGGGTCTATTGAAGCTTTCAAGATTTCACTTATAAGATCATCTGGTCCAGCAGCTTTGCCATTTTTAAGACCTTGGATGGCTTGTTTAATTTCTTCTGCTGTAATGTCTGAATCCAGGATACAATCGAATACCATATCCGAGACGTTAAGTGCAGGTTGGTGCTGATTCTCTTCATAGCCAGAATTCAGCAGATGGTCGAAGTGGACCAGCCACTCATCCTGAGAAATGTTGTTAGCTAAGTGGGTTCTACTGCGATATTTACTGATCTCTGACCAGAAAGCCTGAGAATCGTTTGCAACACTCATCAGAGAATCGATGCGCCCTTGATTAAAGTTACGCCTTTTCAGGTTCTTTAGATTGTTATATTTCCTTCTTAGCTGTAGATAGATGTTTTGCTCATTTACGTTCCCAGATCTTTTAAAAAGTGTCAGCGCTGATCTAACTATTCTTTTGTTTTCCTGGCATTCTTTATCAAACCATGTTTTTCTTTTGACAATGCTTCTAGCAGGGCGCTTTGAGCGTACACAGGCACTAGCATTCATTAGACAGCTCGTAAGTTCCTGAAGAGCTGTGTTGATATTTGTATCAATCAAAGAGGATGCATAATCTATGTTATGAAAGAACAAATCGCTATTAGATATTTTTGTAAATTCTGTCATCCTTTCCTTTCTCCAGACAATTCTTTCTGTTTCATAATGAAGCGAACATGGCACTGGTGATTCCCCTTTGATTTCAAACAAAACTGGCATATGTTCTGAATCAACTCTGCTGCAAACTGAAAAACTGGTAATATTGTCAATGAGATCGCTGGAAACAAGGCAGTAATCGATAACGCTACATCCATGTGCTGATATGAAGGTGTAGTCAGGACTAAAGTTACTATGGTTATAACCGTTCATGATACATAAATCAAAGCATGCACAGAAATTTAACATAGTTTCACCAAAAATATTCAATGTGTCATCTTTTGACAGCCTTGATTCTTTGAAGAAAGGAGTTAAGTGGAGGGGTCTGGAGGTCAGATCGGTGTGTGACCACGTTACTTGGAGATTGGCTGTCCTTGCATTAAAGTCTCCACTACATATCAAATGGGCCTGTGGGTAACGATTTATTAAGTCTAGAATACAATGATCAAGGGCATCTATATGGCAAGTAAAATTTGATGTTTTATAGTGTACTGAACCTGATGGTGGGATATAAACAAATACCATAAGCAGATCTTTGTCCCATTGTAGCATGCACTTAGAAATCTTGATGCAGACCACATGCTCGGTATTAACCACTATTGGTGTTATGAATTTGCTCAGGTTTTTATGGACAAGCAGCAGTAACCCCCCGCTTCTACGACCCATATATGAGTGTTTCACTGCTGCTGTTCTAAACATAGTATGATTTCTGAAAACACCCTCCAAATCAAACATACCATCTATAAAAGTTTCAATTAGGCACGCAATGTCAAACGTTTGTACAAAGATAAGAAAATCGGAGTCAGCAAGTTTGCTTGCAAGTCCATCAATATTCCACGCCATACAAGACAGGTTCTGAAGAGAACGCGCAGCGGGCCGGCCGAATCCCTATTTGTCTGAATTTGTGTGGGTGGTGCTGTTGTTGTCACTGGACTGGAATTTGTCAGTGAGTCGTGTTTGTTTGCTTCTGTCAACGTGTCTGCTTTGTTTGTTTCTAGTTTTGCTTTGTTTGCGTGTAATGGGTGCTCTTTGTGTGGTAAGCCTGGATGTTTCGTTTTCGTGGGTGATGCTGGTGGAAAGCAAGGGGTGAGAGAGAGAGAGAGAGAGAGAGAGAGAGAGAGAGAGAGAGAGAGAGAGAATGTGTGTGCGTGGGTGTGTTTGCCAGACTTACAGGCAGGGAGGCAGACAGACGGGCAGACTGACATACACTGAACATGGACGATCTGTGTCGGGCATGGACACAGCCTATTTATTAACTGCGCTGACTCATATTCATGTGGCTTCTCCTACATAACATGTTGGAAGTGTGTGTGTGTGTGTGTGTGTGTGTGTGTGTGTGTGTGTGTGTGTGTGTGTGTGTGTGTGTTGTGCTGTGTATGTTTGTCTGTGTGTTTGTGTGTGTTATACTGGGTGTGTGTTTATGTGAGTGTGTTATACTCTGTGTGTGTGTGTGTGTGTGTGTGTGTGTGTGTGTGTGTGTGTGCGTGTTTCACTCTTTGTGTGCTTTACTCTCTCTCTCTGTGTGTTAAAGAAGGGGTTGGGAGGAGGGGCGGGGACAGATGGCAGAGAAAGTGAGAAAGAGACCAAGAGAGATCGACAGATGAATCCAGCCATCCGAATACATGTATATGTGAGTGTCTTAGAGAGAGAGAGAGAGAGAGAGAGAGAGAGAGAGAGAGAACTCAAAAACGTTTTTTATTCAAGGATTAAGATTTTAGGCATGGCCCATTCTTCCAGTCTGTCCTTGCTAATGTACATCATTTACATTAATTACATTAATTACAATAACACACACACACACACACACACACACACACACACACACACACACACACACACACACACACACACATATATATATATATATAATGGAAAGGGGAGAAAGAAAGAAGAACAAAAACAAAACAGAAAGAAGTCCTGCAGAAGGAATGTGATAAAGAACACACACACACACACACACACACACACACACACACACACACACACACACACACACACACACACACGAGAGAGAGAGAGAGAGCGTGTGTGTGTGTGTGATTATATTTATGTATATACAGAGAGAGAGAGAGACTATCATGTGTGTGTGTGTGTGTGTGTGTGTGTGTGTGTGTAGAGAGAGAGCGAGAGAGAGAGAGAGAGGTCTTTCCGCGTCGGCGGCTTCCTTTGAGGTGTGTGGGGGCGCGAAGTGGTAGGGTGTTAGGTGGTTGGTTGGCCACTGAGTAATAATTAGCCCAGTGTAGGATGTAGGATGAGTTTGGCAGCCCAGCAAAAGCTTGTTTGTGCTCCGTTTAACGATTCCTGAAGGTTCGTTCCCCAAAATAGACGTCCGTCCGTCTTGAAGTCCGTCCGTCCGCAAAGCGTTTGTTTTGTCGGGGTTTACTTGACGTTAGCATCAAGTTCGGCTAAATCTGGACATTGTGAAAATAATGAATGATCGCAGTCATTGCGTCTGAGGCGGCGTTGTTTTAAAAAAATGTGGTGTGTACATTTTGGGGAAAGTGGAGAAACCATGATTTGTCGTGATGTTGTTTTTAGAAAGTGAAAGTTTGAGCACGGATAAGTAATGATAACAACAGCACGAGGATGGTCTGTACAATTGAAGTATGTCGACCAAGTCATTCTGTGGAAATTAAGTTAGAAGTTGTTGCTTGGTCATCTTGTACAATACGAGGCTGAACATGCGGATTCCATTGTTTGTTGTTCCTGTGCATCTCTGTGGTGGGATGGCGATGTGTGTGTGTGTGTGTGTGTGTGTGTGTGAGGGGAAATGTCAGTGGATGATGTGGTTATGTGGTTATGGTGTGACGCCATTGACTAGCTGCCACTTGTGATTCACTGTGGTGTGGTGTGGTGGTTTATTACAGCAGATTTTGAACAGTGTGATTTGTGGTGTTCGCATTCAGAGGTCTGGGATTTCCCAGGCTGTTTTCAGTCAGTTTGGATTGTTGGGCTACATAGGGAACAGATCGTTTTTTGTTTTTATTTATTTATTTATTTATTTATTTTTTATGTTTTCAATTAGCAACCATGCCCAAAGTGTGCCACAAACAGTTGTTATTTATCGTTTAGGCCTACAAATTAGATTCTTGTTAACACGTTGGATGAGTATCACAGGAATCCATTTTTGAAACAGTAACTTACTGTGATGGTGTCGGATCATGTCGGATCTGGCTGCATGAGTAAGCGACACCTTAACATTTTACAGAGAAACAGAGTGGTGCACTTGATTTGCTCTCCATTCCCGCTTCCACCTCGCACGTCGGAGACTTATCACGTGCTGTGTAGCCAGGTCTGGAACAGTGCACAGCCCCTGGCGGAGAAACAGCCACAGGTTCCACTGTACGATCCACGAACGCCCAGCGATACTCGTGTATATGTTCTGGAGGCTGACTGGTGAAGACACTGTGCAGGGTGTTGGTATCACGTCTTGTACAAAAACAGTCATTCGGGATGAGACGATAAACCGAGGTCCCTTGTGCAGCATGCACTTAGCGCACGTAAAAGAACCCACGGCAACAAAATTGTTGTTCCTGGCAAAATACTGTCGAAAAATCCACTTCGATAGGAAAAAAACAAATAAAACTGCACGCAGGAATAAAAACAAAAATAAAATAAAATAAAAAAGAAGAAGAAAAAAGGGTGGTGCTGTAGTGTAGCGACACGCTCTCCCTGGGGAACCGAATTTCACAGAGACAAATCTGTTGTGATAAAAAGAGAAATATAGTACAATACAAAACGTCAGTGGAGTGCCTTCAACAACAACAACATAACAGTAGCAGTAGTTGGCGGAGGAGCAGCAGCAGTAGCAAGTAGTAGTAGTTGTAGACATCCGTCAGTCTCAGGAGACTATGGGGTTGTGCTCTAGGTGATGTTTCTGGCGCAGGGTGGGTCCGTTCCATGTGGCGTGACAGGCCAACAACAACAACATCAGCAACATCAGCAAAACACCACCTTTCCGAAACCAGCGTGGGCCTGCTGTTTGGATTCTGCATGATGCGCATCATCATCATCATCATCATCATCATCATTATCATCAAGGTGTTAGCAGATTGTTAGAACTTTTTTTTTTTTTTAATTTTTTTTTTTTAACTCTCTCCATACGAACGGCGAAAGAGACGACGTTAACAGCGTTTCATCCCAATTACCATCATCAAAATATTGCAAGCGGAAGGCTCTTATACTGAAGAGGTGAATGTTGACAAAGAATACCACAATTCTGACGACGGAAGCTAAAGGTTGGGTCATTCAGACATCCACTGGACATCCGAGGGGTCTGTGCAGAGGAGAAGAGAGGACTGGCCGTACTGAGTGAGTTAATCGTCGACTATTTCTTAAAACCGAAAGACTGAACAAGTAAAGCTGGAAGTTGAAAGCTTTGGTCGGAGCACATATCCCGTACTGAAGAAGGGTGCCCAGAAAGAATTATAAGGCCTTTTGAGCCCACTTGTTTCAGAATCAGAATGACTTTTCTTTCTTTCTTTCTTTAAAAAAAAAAAAAAAAATCTCAGTAAGAGAAATTAATTGCGGTGAAGTCTCTGATACATGATACAATCATTATTACAACCAGAACAGTATATAAACAAATTTGGCATATATATATACCTTT
>NC_134904.1:17722007-17734507 GCF_041734735.1 Babylonia areolata | reverse complement strand
TAGGAGGATGGATGGAGGGGGCGGAGTGGAGGGTATTTGGGGAGAGGGACTGAGAGAGGATGGGAGAATGGGGAGACAGTGGAAGTCGGAGATGTATATCGTGTGTGCAGGGGAGGGAGGGGGTGGGGGTGGGGGGAGAGAGAGAGAGAGAGAGAGAAACTCGACTTCGAACTCGAAAAGTTTAATCAGTATGGGCCATGGGCCCCCTCTGAAGGGGGTAAAGTATTTGTAAATAATTCACACGAATTTGCAAAGTAACTCACTGAGCGAAACAGTGATATACTGACAGAAGGCATTACTGAAGCACACTGAAAGCAGTTAGTTGATTCAGCTAATCATAATGGTGCGTCTCTTAATTTAAAGGCTTTATTTAAATACATACACGCATTCCTTATTATTGGTTCACTTTGAGTTGCCGAAAGCAAGGCGGTCCGGAACAAGGATGGATCCTGACAATACTTTTGTGGAATGTACTGAGAGAGAGAGAGAGAGAGAGAGAGAGATGATAATGGTGATCAGTCACCTGCATGGAGACTAGAAACAGTGCAGCTATGGAAAATCTGATGTCAGTCAGGAATATTAAATAACAATAAAGAGAAATTAGACAGGTAGACACAGAGAGGGGGGAGGGGAGGGGATAGAGAAAGAGAGTAATCTCCCAGTCAAAAAATAAGGAGAGCTAATATGGGTACTGAATAGGTCACACAGACTTCTCAGGATACAGGATGTACGCTTTCATTGGACACACACATTTCTTCATTTCTGTCTTTCTTTCTTTCTTTCTTCATCATCATCTTCTTCTTCCACTTCTTTTTATCCTTTCTTTTATGAATCATACAGTGTTGTGGTATAATGAATGGCTTGGGTATTTCCCTGTGGCAGGCCATTACTTTGTTGACACATTGCAGGCAACCAGTCAGCAAGCATGGCGGAGATGTGGGTTGGGTTTGGGGTGAGGGTAGAGTGGAGGTAACGACCTGTTGGCTGGGGTGAGGGTAGAGTGGAGGTAACGACCTATTGGCTGGGGTGAGGGTAGAGTGGAGGTAACGACCTATTGGCTGGGGTGAGGGTAGAGTGGAGGTAATGACCTATTGGCTGGGGTGAGGGTAGAGTGAACGTAACGACCTATTGGTTGGGGTGAGGGTAGAGTGGAGATGACGACCTATTGGCTGGGGTGAGGGTAAAGTGGAGGTAACGACCTATTGGCTGGGGTGAGGGTAGAGTGGAGGTAATGACCTATTGGTTGGGGTGAGGGTAGAGTGGAGGTAATGACCTATTGGCTGGGGTGAGGGTAGAGTGAAGGTAACGACCTATTGGCTGGGGTGAGGTAGAGTGAAGGTAATGAACTATTGGCTGGGGTGAGAGTAAAGTGGAGGTAACGACCTATTGGCTGGGGTGAGGGTAGAGTGAAGGTAACGACCTATTGGCTGGGGTGAGGGTAGAGTGGAGGTAACGACCTATTGGCTGGGGTGAGGGTAGAGTGGAGGTAACGACCTATTGGCTGGGGTGAGGGTAGAGTGAACGTAACGACCTGTTGGCTGGAGTGAGGGTAGAGTGGAGGTAACGACCTATTGGCTGGGGTGAGGGTAGAGTGGAGGTAACGACCTGTTGGCTGGGGTGAGGGTAGAGTGGAGGTAACGACCTGTTGGCTGGAGTGAGGGTAGAGTGGAGGTAACGACCTATTGGCTAGGGTGAGGGTAGAGTAGAGTGAAGGTAACGACCTGTTGGCTGGGCGAGGGTAGAGTGGAGGTAACGACCTATTGGCTGGGGTGAGGGTAGAGTGGAGGTAATGACCTATTGGCTGGGGTGAGGGTAGAGTGGAGGTAACGATCTGTTGGCTGGGGTGAGGGTAGAGTGGAGGTAATGACCTATTGGCTGGGGTGAGGGTAGAGTGAATAAAACGATCTGTTGGCTGGGGTGAGGGCAGAGTGGAAGTAATGACCTATTGGCTGGGGTGAGGGTAGAGCGGAGGTAACGTTCTGTTGGCTGGGGTGAGGGTAGAGTGGAGGGGTGAGTGTAGAGTGGAGGTAACGACCTATTGGCTGGGGTGATGGTAGAGTGGAGGGGTGAGGGTAGAGTGGAGGTAACGACCTATTGGCTACCAGCGCCCTAATGGTCAGGATGTTCAGGGATGGGTGGGGGCTGGGAAGAGGGGTGGGTGGGTGGGTGGGTAGGGGGTGTCACTGTGTTGTGCAGGTTTCCTTGTTCCCTGAGGGTGTGGGGTCCTGTCAGGGTGTGTGGGATGTTAGGGTCGTTGTTTAACTCACTCAGTACGGCCAGTCTCCTCTACACAGACCCCTCGGATGTCCAGTGGGTGTCTGAATGACCCAACCTTTAGCTTCCGTCGTCAGAACTGTGGTATTCTTTGTCAACATTCACCTCTTCAGTATAAGAGCGTTCCGCTTGCAATATTTTGATGATGGTAATTGGGATGAAACGCTGTTAACGTCGTCTATTTCGCTGTTCGTATGGAGAGAGTTAAGAGACCAATTTGGTGGCAAAGCTTGAGAGCTTTCAAGGTTCACTTTATCTCTGTCAGTGAGTCACGTATCATATGCATGCACACATATATGTGAATACAGATTCACACACATGCTTGCACGTGTGTGTGAGCACACACACACACACACACACACACACACACACAGAAGCATTCACACATCTGACATTCACACACATGCATTTTGGATGATATTGCCCTTGTTTATGAGGGCCCTTGTGTGTGTATGGTGGGGTAATAGGAGATGAGTTGCGTGTATGTGTTTTACAAATACATTGTTATGGTGTGCAGAGCTGTAAAAACATCAAGTGTTATATAAGTAACCATTTATCATCATCATTATCATCAGTACTAACAGTTGTAGTAGTATTTTACTATCATCATCATCATCATCGTCATCATCGCCATCACCATCATCATCATCATACTATTATTATTATTATTATTATTATTATGACTATCACAATCAGTATTCAAATATATATATATATATATACTCATGATAGTCACTGGTCAATATGTTCATTGTTTTATGTGTGTTGTATGTTTTTCTCCAGGTGCTCCATATGTCAGCGGTGCCTGAACAACTGGTACTTTGAGAAAGATGGCCAGCTGTACTGTCGCCATGACTACTGGTCCAAGTTTGGCACTGCCTGCAACCGCTGTTCTCACCTCATCACTGGTCCTCTCATGGTCAGTCCCTAGAGTTCAGTTTAACTGTCTGTCAAATTGTAATGTATTGGGAGTGATGGCCCAGAGGTAACGCGTCCACCCAGGAAGTGAGAGAATCTGAGAATCTGGTTCGAATCATGGCTCAGTCGCCAGTATTTTCTCCCCCTCCACAAGACCTTGAGTGGTGGTCTGGACGCTAGTCATTCGGATGAGACGATAAACTGAGGTGCCGTGTGCAGCAGCAAAAGGGTTGTCTTTGGCAAAATTCTGTAGAAAAATCCACTTTGATAGGAAAAACAAATAAAACTGCATGCACAAAAAAATACAAAAAAATGGGTGATGCTCTCAGTGTAGCGACACGCTGTCCCTGGGGAGAGCAGCCCGAATTTCACACAGAGAAATCTGTTGTGACAAAAAAGAGAAATACAATACAATACATTGTGTTACTATTTTGTAACAACAGATTTCTCTGTGAAATTCACCACTGTGCATTGCATCATGATCCCTGCCTTCGTAGGATGGCATACGAGACATGGTACCCGCACGTAGGCACCCAGCGAAAATCCGACCCCCAACAGAGAAAGGAAAGACAGGATCGACTTAGAGGTAGAAAAAAACGAACGAATTGAGGGGGCCGAGTCGAAACGAGTACACAGAATGTAAGGATAATACACAGACAAGCCGCATGCAGCAAAATAAGGCCAAATGAAGCGTAAGACGAGACAGAGCAAAAACCTGGCAAGATGGCATGGAGAGCCTTGGCCAAAGGAATGATTCAGCGCTTATAGCTTTTAGAGGTGTTTGATTGGCTAAGAGCGGACCGGGCAAGAAGGGGCGTCTTTTCAGTGTTAGCTGTGCGAAATTTGGCCAAGCAGAGCAAACCGATAGGCCTAGTTTGCATCAGTTTGACATGGTAAGTATATGTATCACCAAACATGGAGTATAATACAAACTCCTCCTGTGAGTGTGGGCTTCCATCCCACGTGCTCAGGATGCTCTCGCTTCCTGTGCGGACACATTACCACCAGGCCAGCATTCCACACGTTTGGAACAGTTGAGTTTAGCGACCTGTTGGCATGGGGCTGTTGAGTTTGATCATCTGTTGACTTGAGTTAAATTACCTATTGGCATGGTAAAGTTGAGTTTAATGACCTGTTAGCTTGGTACAGTTGAGTGAAATGACCTGTTGCTTTGGCACAGTTGAGTTAAATGCCCTGTTGGCATGGTGCAGTTGAGTTTAATTTACCTCTGGGCGTTGTACAGTCGAGTTTATTGACCTGATAGCTTGGTGCAGTTGAAGTGATTGACCTGTTGACTTAGTACAGTTCAGTTTATCGACCTGTTGGCTTAGTACAGTTGAGTTTATTGACCTTTGGGCTCAGTACAGTTGAGTTTAATGACTATGGGCTTGGTACAGTTGAGTTTAATGACCTGTTAGCTTGGTACAGCTGAGTTTGATCATCTACTGGCTTGATACAGTTGAGTTTTATTGACCTGTTGGCCCTGATAGAGCTGAGTGTAATGTTCAACAGGCGAGTCGGAAACCAAAAGTGTTCCGCAGACTGCCTTGAACAGCCTCTGGAGGTCAGAGCACTTTGTGTTGACCTTTGTGTGTGGTGGATTGTGAGGAACATCAGACAAGTTGCAAGGCGTGTTGACCTTTTGTGTGTGTCAGGTTAACACTTGTGGACAGTCAGAAGGTCGCAGTACATCCTGTTGTCGTGCTGTAGGGGCGGTGAAGATAGCTCAGAGAAGTGAGAACACCGCGCTGACATTTTGTTGTTGCGCTGAGGTTCGCTTGCGCAACTTGAAAGCCAAAGAAGTTTTATATAATATCTCTCTCTATATGTATACAAATACATACATACAGATGTGTGTATGATATCAGGTTGGCAAACTTGCAGATATGTATGTGTTTGGGGTGCATACTCATTATTTGTATGGGATGCCTATGATGTGTGTGTGTGTGTGTGTGTGTTTCTCTCAGTGTCTCTTTTCATGCTTCTTGCATTTTAGGTTTTTCTGTGTGTATATTGATCATAAATTGGTACAGAAGGTGTGTTTGTGCATATGTGTGAATGTGTACATACGTGTGTGTGTGCATATGTATGTGTGTGTGTGTGTATGTGTTTGTGTGTGTGTAGGAATGAGCGAGTGAGTGTGTTTGACTTATATATGCGTAAATCATGTGTATGTGTCTGAAACCCTCCTGTATTTGTATTTGTATAAGATTTCCAGTTCACATGTGTACCATTTTATGTGCTCAATATTTCATATGAACCTGATACACTTGGTAATATGAAGACATATTCTGTTCTATACTATTCTATTCTGTTGTGTTGTGTTGTGTTGTGTTGTGTTGTATCGTACTGTGCATTATGATGGTGACAGGTGGCAGGGGAGCATCGTTACCACCCCGAGTGTTTCCAGTGCCAGAAATGTCAGTCCTTCATTGGGGATGGGGACACTTACGCTCTGGTGGAACGCTCCAAGCTGTTCTGGTCAGTGTGTGTGTGTGTGTGTGTGTGTGTGTGTGTGTTAGGGGTGGGGGTGGGGGGGGGACAGGGGGGTCGGGGGGGGGGAAGAACGATGCATTGCTGTGTTATGCATTAATAGTCTGTCCCAGAATATTGAGATAAAAGCATTGCAAAATAAGCGCGCACACACACACACACACACACCATGCACGTATGCATGATATGAATTCCCCAACAGTGGGGGGTGCTACAAGCAACATACACATGATACAATACAAATTCCCCGACAGTGGGGGATGCTACAAGCAACATACACATGATACAATACAAATTCCCCGACAGTGGGGGATGCTACAAGCAACATACACATGATACGATACAAATTCCCCAACAGTGGGGGATGCTACAAGCAACACACATGCTAATGATACGAATTCCCCAACATTGGGGGATGCTACAAGCAACATACACAAGATGATAATGAATTCCCCAACATTGGTGGACAGTATAAGCAACATACATAAGATGACAAAGAATTCCCCAACATTGGTGGATGCTATAAGCAACATACATAAGATGATAAAAAAATTCCCCAACATTGGTGGATACTACAAGCAACATACATAAGATGATAAAGAATTCCCCAACATAGGTGGACGCTACAAGCAACACACACATGATAATAATGAATTGCCCAACATTGATGGATGCTACAAGCAACACACACATGATATGATAGTAATGAATTGCCCAACATTGATGGACGCTACAAGCAACACACATATGATATGATAGTAATGAATTCCCCAGCATTGATGGACGCTACAAGCAACACACACACATGATATTGATGGACGCTACAAGCATCACACACATGATATGATAGTAATGAATTCCCCAGCATTGATGGACGCTACAAGCAACACACACATGATATGATAGTAATGAATTCCCCAGCATTGATGGACGCTACAAGCAACACACACATGATATGATAGTAATGAATTCCCCAGCATTGATGGATGCTACAAGCAACACACACGTGATATGATAATAATGAATTCCCCACAACAGTGGGGGATGCTACAAGCAACACACACATGATATGATGATAATGAATTCCCCAGCATTGATGGACACTACAAGCAACACACACATGATATGATAGTAATGAATTCCCCAGCATTGATGGACGCTACAAGCAACACACACGTGATACGATAATAATGAATTCCCCACAACAGCGGGGGATGCTACAAGGAGGTGACCCGGCCCCTCCTGACAGCAGCTCCCAGACGTCGAAAGCCTCACTGCATCCAGCTGGTGGAGATCCCCCCCACCCCTCAGGACAGCAGCTCACAGCGTGGCGCTGTGCACCTTGGGGTGGAACCTGGTGGTGGTGGTGGTGGTGGTGCCACCAACAGCTTTTCTTCCTCCTCCCGCCACAGCTTCACGGGCACGGACCGCAACGGTCAGCCGCTCATCACCATCACAGAGTGAGTGTCTGTGTGGAGGGTTGTTTGAAAGTTTTGTTGGAGTCCTTGGGATTTGGGATTTTTTTTTTTTTTTTTTTTTTTTTTCCAGTGATTCAGTAGCTTTGGTACTGTGTTGTATTATTTGTATTGTATTAATACTCTTTTGTCACAACAGGTTTCTCTCCCCAGGGAGAGTGTGTAACTTCAGTGCAGCAACCTCCCCCCCCCCCCCCCCCCACACACACACACCCTTTTCTTTTCTGTTTTTTCTTGTGTACAAGTGTATTTTTCTACAGAATCTTTACAAGGGACAACAACCCATTTTTTGTGGCCTTGGGTTCTTTTACGTGCATTAAGTACATGCTCCCTTTATTGTGTCATCTAAAAGTCTAGCATCCAGGCCACCACTCAGGGTCCAGTGGTGGGGGAGAAATACTGGCGTGTCTGGGATTGGATCCCCTGTGCTCAGATTCTCCCACTTCCTAGGTGGACGCGTTAACGTCAGGCCACCACTCCTGTGTGGTTGATGATGATGGTGAAAATAACTGACCCAGTGGCTAACAGCAACAGTTGAATGGTTATGAAGGCAGCCAACCATCAGTCTGATGTTCCTGGGTTCAGATCCTGGCTGCAGTGCTAGATGTGCAGACCCACTAGTGCCTGAGTCCCCCCTTCATGTGCTTTCGCACACACAGAGAGAAAGATTGAATTTGTGCTGTCATGAGGTGTTCAGTTTAAAGGATTATGACTGAAAGTCAGTTGCACAGAATCGGTGAAATGATTCTGTTAGTAGCTCATTTGTGTTGCTGTTAGGATGGTTGAAATTTGCAGTCATCAGAAAAGAGTGATTCATCCAGTGGTGTCATGCACTTTATATGTCCTGTTTTTGTTAGTCATTGCATTTGATAACTTGCTTTTCCTGTCCAGCTGCAGTAACTCTACAGGATGCTCATAGCTGAGGAAATCATGTACAGGCTCTGCACAAACTTGTATGCAAGCACGCAGCATATGTGCACTCACAACACACACACACATACACACACACACATGCACACACCTACGCACATGCAGATACACACACACACACACGCACACATGCACATACATACACGCTATCACAGTGACACGCAGCAGGGAGATGCTGCAAAATTAATTACATGTCTGTTTCTCAGAGATAGAAAAAGAAGAAGAAAAAAAAAAGAAGAAAACCATCAACACCCTGCTTATACTGTTCTGTTTCTCAGAAAAACCGGAAAACCAACTTCAGCTTCCTGTTTACACTTTGTCCATCATTAATGACTGTGGTGTGATGTGAACCACACTTGATGACAGGCTGGAAGAAAACGCCAGAAAACCCAGGGAAGCAGTGCGCTAAATTAATGAAGGATCAACAACCGGTGTGATCCTGAAAGGCCATGATACACAGTCATCACATACTGCCTGCCATCAGTCAGTCCATGGACAGCCCTTTCAAAGATTCCTTTGCATCATTTTGTCAAGTCCTGCACCCCCCCCCCCCATCCACCTTCCCCACCTCAACAAAAGCAACACAAAAAACACGCACACACACACACACAAATAACAATAAAACAAACAAAATGAAACAAAACCCGTAATAAGACAACAAACCGAAAAAACAGTTCTGATCTTTAAAAAAAAAAAAAAAAAAAAAGGAAAGAAAAAACCAACAAAACAGCAGCAACTACAACCACAAGAGATTGTAGAACTGTTTCCTAGATCCAGACTACACTACAGAAAGACTAAGGAACACCAGCAGCAGTCTGGTTTTGTGCCCTGATGTTGAGGCATGAAGTAAGAGTGATGAGACAAGACGGAAATAGAACACCTCCACTCTCAGTGTCATCAGTCATATCTGAAGAAGAAAAAAAAAACCACAACCCTTCCCCCTCCCCCCCCCTCCCCGCAACCCCCCTCCCACCTCCCCCGCCCCTTCCCCCCCCCAAAAAAAAAAGCCCCAGGCAGTATCTCCTCCCACCACTGTATCTGAAGCAGAGTTCAAGCGGGGATGGGGGGGCAGGGGGATTTGTGGGTGGTGGGGGGAAGGGGTATGGATGTCCACTAGGAAGGCGGCCACTGTCTGAGCCATAAACACGATGATTGACCAATTGGAATGTGTTTGCCTAACGAGACCCCTGAGGTCGATACTGGTCAGCCAGGGGACTTAATGACGTCACCTGATTGATTTGTTGTCCACTGTTCATGATGAGAGACCTCCAAAACAAACTCTGAATGGCTGAAGATGGGGGTGTATGTTGTGTGTGGGTGGTGGTGGGGAGTCGGCTCTAGACAGCATGTCTGATTGACGGGGATGTTGTGAACGCAAACAGCCTGGTGGATGGCTTATACTCGTTAGTGGTTTTAATGTTTAACGTGGGTGGCCTGATTAGTGTGAAGTCATCAGCCCCGTGACTGCTGCTGATGAGTTAACCCAATCAACTCTGGGGAGTTTTCAAACCTTAGCAGGTTTCCTTTCCATTTCTGTGACTGTGAAAATTAGGAAATAAACTGAAATTAACTGGTTTTTCCTTCAAATTGACATGTGTTGACAAAGCGGGGGGAAATATTGTGGAAGTGAGTTCCTTTTTGCTTGTGGTTTATGCATAATGTAGGAACATGGAAACAGTTTTGATTAGAATGAAATTTAACACCCTTGCAGCGCTCATGGCACAGGGCTGGATAGTTAAGGGATGTCACCTGACAGACGTAGGACTGAGATCACAGGTGGAGATGTCGGTTACCGTGCTCTGTTCGGGCTTCTTCCTCTTGGGATTGCATTACTTTTGAACTTTGTGTGTGTGTGTGTGTGTGAGCGCTTAGAGTTGACTTCATCAAATATTATTATTATTAGTAGTAGTATTTTTTTATGTATTTATCTATTATTTTTTATTTATTTATTTTATTTATTTATTTATTTTATTTCATTTTTTGTTATTTTATTTTACTTTCTTTTATTTCATTTTGTTTTATTTTATTTTATTTTATTTATTTATTTATTCTTTTTTCTCAGGGCCTGACTAAACGCATTGGGTTACGCTGCTGGTCAGGCATCTGCTTGGCACATGTGGTGTAGCATATATGGATTTGACCGAATACAGTGACACCTCCTTGAGCTGCTGATACTGACACTGATACTGATACTTTTGATCAGTAAAAGTAAGGACGCCGTTGAAAAGTACAGAAAAAGAAGTCACAGCGCTCCAGATTTATGGCACGCTGATCTCATTTCACCAAAGTTTAGCACAATAGCGGTGATGGGGTTAAAGTAATTATTCATGTTAACTCACTCAGTACGGCCAGTCCTCTCTTCTCCTCTGCACAGACCCCTCGGATGTCCAGTGGGTGTCTCAATGACCCAACCTTTAGCTTCCGTCGTCAGAATTGTGGTATTCTTTGTCAACATTCACCTCTTCAGTATAAGAGCCTTCCGCTTGCAATATTTTGATGGTGGTAATTGGGGTGAAACGCTGTTAACGTCGTCTCTTTCGCCGTTCGTATGGAGAGACTTAAACAGTGTTTTTGACTCACTTGTGTAAACAAAGTGAGTGTGTTATAATCCGGTGTTCGGTTGTCTGTGTGTGGGGTTTGTGTGTGTGTGTGTGTGTGTGTTTTGTTGTTGTTTTAAAGCTAATTAATGTTTAATACAGAACCCATTTATCTTTTTTTTTTTCTTTTTTTTAATGTCTCGTTTTTTCTTCTTATGATTACTTTGCTTGACAAAGCGCGTGTCATAAGTGAGTCTTGAAGGCTTTACGTCGCTTGTTTCATTTGATGGTTTCTTTACAAGGATGTTTGTGTGAGGTTTTGTAGTTTTTTTCTTCCTTTTAATTGTCGGAGAGGGTGGTTTGGTTTTATCATTGTTTATTTTTGTTGTTTTGATACAAGTGTTTACAGGAAAGTTGAAGCTGTGGAATGAAATGTGCTTTGTTTCCATGTGATAGTCAGTACTGTCGATGTCAAACACAAGGTTGTTAAAAAGATTTAACTGTTACTTTTTTTTCTTTTTTTTTAAGACGAAATTGAATTTAATGTATTTCATGTGCATACATGCATGTGCACTCACACACAGACACACAGAGACACACAGACACACACACACACACACACACACACACACACACACACACACACACAAAACACAAACCTCACAAAGCACACATGTGTGCATACACTTATACAGGTGCACAAGCATACACACACACACACACACACAAAATCAGCATGACTTCACCGTGCTTCAAAGAAAGTAACTGTACAAGTGCCCAAGTGGTCCTTAGATTTTTTGGAAACCTGTAAAACAAAACAAAGAAGATAAAGGTTTATGTATTGTAAAAAAATGTGTGTGGTGTGGCAGGCTGGACCTGAGTCCTGAGCTGGAGTCACTGAAGATCGGAGACCGTATCCTGGAGGTGAACGGTTCCACCATCAAAGACAAGACTCTGGAAGAGGTAACTGGGATTTCGTCCCATCCCTTCATAGACAAAGTTTCACTTTCAGTTTCAGTCTCTCATGGAGGTGTCCCTGTGTTTTGGACAAAATCATATACGCTACACCACATCTGCTAGGCAGATGCATGACCAGCAGCATAACCCGACGCGCTTAGTCAGGCCTTGAGTGCACATACTTGTATATATTTGTGTATCTATCAGAGTGGACTTCTGCTGCAGAAGTTTGCCAGAGAACAACTCGTTTGTTGCCCTGGGTACTTTTACTGTGTACCAAATGTGTACTGCACACAGGACCTCAATTTATCAACTCATCTGAATGACAGAATGTGCACCCTGGATGTCTCTTGAAATCAAGATGGCAAAACAGCAGCGTCGCTCTGCTGACTGAAAATGGCGAAAGTTTGGTCTGGAAATTTTCAAGCAGATATATGCTCACTTACGCAATGTTGTAAACCAAATGATCCGCGATGCGAGAAAGAAATACGTGTGCGACAGAATTACTGACGCTTATTCCTCCAGAGTTCTGTTTCACTTGGCCAATCAGATGATGGGGAAGGATGTACCTTCTGAAAATCTAGCTGATGAATTTATTGATTATTTCACTATTAAAATAGAGATGATTAGAAGTAGCTTCTCTCGATTCTCCTACTGATTTTGGCGATCTGATACTTTTAATGGAACACAGTTCACTACATTCCAGACAGTTACCGAGGAACAGGTCAAAGATGTCATCCTCAAGATGCCAAAGAAATTATGCAGTCTTGATCCAATCCCACATTCTATATTTTACCAATGTTTAGAAGAATTACTACCTATTATAACCAATATCATGAATATATCCTTGACCTCAGGTGTTGTCCCACAGTCCTTTAAGCATGCCTTGGTGTGTCCCCTTTTGAAGAAAGCTAGT
>NC_134904.1:17682007-17714507 GCF_041734735.1 Babylonia areolata | reverse complement strand
TGATAATAATGACTGCTCTTGTTGTTGGGTCAGAATATCAGATCAAAGTGCCAAGTTTAGAGAATACAAAAAAATATAAATATAACAGTAAATGCAGTTTGCATATAATTAGGCTTCTTTTTTTTTTTTTTTTTTTTTTGTGCCCATCCCAGAGGTGCAATATTGTTTTAAACAAGATGACTGGAAAGAACTGAATTTTTCCTATTTTTATGCCTAATTTGGTGTCAACTGACAAAGTATTTGCAGAGAAAATGTCAATGTTAAAGTTTACCATGGACACACACACACACACACAGACAACCGAACACCGGGTTAAAACATAGACTCACTTTGTTTACACAAGTGAGTCAAAAAGAGTGATGTCAAAAAGTTGACAAATACAGTAGGCCCACATGAGCAAGCAGGCAGCGTCATGTATTATATCATCAGTTAGGCCATAGCCTGGAAATAAAACAGCACAACTGTTGCCCCTTGCCACAGTGAAGAGTGAATGAGAGAGGTGTTGGGCGTGTTGCAGGTGACTCACAAGGTGACAGGGGAGGTAATGGTCATCAAGGAACTCTTCAACTTCAACGAGGAGGCCCAGAAAAGTTTCCTGCATGAGGTGAGTGGGGGGTCTGTTGTCACCAGGGTTTGTGGTCCTGCTGCTGTGTTTGTGTGTAGCGTGGGGGTGTGGGGGTGGGGGTTATGTGGGTGTGGGTGAGTGTGTGTTTATGCGTCTGTAGTGTGTGTGTGTGTTTCTGTGGGTGTGGTTGAGTGTGTATGTGTGTAGTGTGTGCGTACTGTGTGTGTGTGTGTGTTAATGTGGGTGAATGTGTGTGTGTGTGTGAGTGTGTGTCCCGTTCCTTCCATTCTGTAGAATATCAAAAAGTGATATTGATTGGAAAAAAATAATACAAATAAAAACAAAAAACCAAAGAAATGTTAGTGCTGCATTATGACAATGCTTTGTCCACATGGGTGGGAGCCTGAAGTTTATACATTGAACTCTGTTGTGATGGTGTGTAACCCAAAACAGTATAGTATGATATGGTACAATACAAGACCATACAATTCAATGCAAGGCAAGGCAATGCAATACAGCACAGCACAGCACAGTACAGCACAGCACAGCACAGCACAGTTACAGTACAGTAGAGTACAGTATAGCACAGTACAATACAAAAGACATCACTGGATCTGTCTTTAGGCTCTGACGCCTTGAAACTTGGAACTGAAACTAATACTGTTGTGGTGGTGACAGGTGTCTGTGTTACGCAAGCTGGACCACCCCAATGTGCTCAAGTTCCTGGGCGTGCTGTACAGAGACAAGAAGCTCAACATGGTCACAGGTATTGCAGTGTGGCTTCATTAACCCTTTCAGCACCAGGTCTGTTCTATGCTCAGTGACGAGGGATGTTTGGTCACACAGGGGGTAATGGTTAGAAGAAAAAAAAGGGGGGGGGAAAGGAATTCTAGCATGCAAACTACTAAAAGAAAGTAGAAATAATCCATATTTTATGAAAGGAAAGTGAACACGCTGTCCATTTATGACAGTTTCACATGAATCTAATGACTGTGTGATAGGAAAATTCCTACAATGACGCGGATGGAAAGTACCGTCCTGGGGCACTAGAGGGGTTAACTGGTCAAACTGAAAATGTTGATTTGACATTGTATGGCATTGTATTTTCATCAAAATGAAGACAGTAGGAAGTGGCGATGCAAAAACAGTTAAGATATACAGTTTACAGATGTAAATTATGCTGTGTCTGCTTCACAGTAAATTGATTTATAACTTTTTGTTGTTATTGTTGTTGTTTTACTCATGTTCTTCACGGAGAGGGGAGAGACTTTAGAACCACAGAATCTAAAATGTGTGAAAGAATGTGATATATATACGATTTTTTTTTTTTTAAGCATTGGTGTAGAATGTCTTTTCCTTATTGAACTTGTTTTGTTCATGTTGACACTTGAAGGATCCAACTAATACAGAACAAGACGTTACGATTTTTTTTTTTTCTTTTTTCAAAAAAGAAGCTCCACAAGGTCGCAGGTCAGTCAGGGTCTTGTGGTTTGGGGTTCAAGCCTGGAACAGGGACATGAAATGCTGTCCCTGTTTTTGAAGGGGGACAGGGGAGGGTGTTTGTTGTTTTCTTGTGCCCGTCTTTATTTTGTCCATTGTTTTTAGCATTTTGTTTTGTTGTATAGAGTGGGCTGACGATGTTGTGGATAAGAGATCAGGGGAGCAGAAGGCAAATTCTTTAAGCTGAAATGTTTAAAACTGGACCCGGACAGGTAGTGTGTTGGAATGTCATTTCCATGAGCCGGTCAGACAGTAACTGCACTGTCACGTCCATAACCCATTCAACCTTTGGGAGTCTGCAGCCTCAGAATGCCTCCATGGCATATTTGTGCAGAAAAAAAGGCAGAACATTTGCTGAAATGAACAGGTTTTTCCTCCAAATTGACTCTGCCCGGAAACTGCCCGAAATGCTGTAGAAGTCTTACCCCCTTTGCTTGCATTTTAAACATGTAGGAACTTAGAAACCGTTTCATTTAAACTACCTCTTCTACGTTCGTGGGCTGTAACTCCCACGTTCACTCGTATATATGCGAGTGGGCTTTTACGTGCATGACCGTTTTTAACCCGCCATGTAGGCAGCCATACTCCGCTTTCAGGGGTGTGCATGCCGGGTATGTTCTTGCTTCCATAACTCACCAAACGCTGACATGGATTACAGGATCTTTAACGTGCGTATTTGATCTTCTGCTTGCGTATACGCACTAAGGGGCTTCAGGCACTGGCAGGTCTGCACATATGTTGACCTGGGAGATTGTAAAAATCTCCACCCTTTACCCACCAGGCGCCGTCACCGTGATTCGAACCCGGGACCCTCAGATTGAAAGTCCAGTGCTTTAACCATTCGGCTATTGCGCCCATCATTTCATTTAAACAAATGTTGACCCCTGAGCAGTGCTAGGGCGCTGGGTTCAATGAGTTCAACTGAGCAGCAATGTTGGATAGATATATCCACTATGTAAATACTCGTTGTCATTGTTGTTGTTTTCTTTTCTTTTCTTTTCTTTTTTTGTTTTGTTGAATTAGCAGCAAAATTGGAAGGAATATGTCCACAGTGTGAATCATGATTCCATCGTTTATCTTGATCACCTAAATGTAGACGAAAGACCAGCAAAGAAGATTTGTTGAATGTGCACTAAACAATACATATACAGTATATCACATTAGAGTAATGTGTGATGAAAAAACCAGAAAGGTATTTGACATCCGTAAATACCACATGCTGCAGAACAAAAGAAGGAAAAATGTCATTGCCCAGTATGTCGCCTTCATCTGTACCTCAGAAAATGTTATGATCTTTGAAGGACACAATGAATTGAATGAATGATTTATCGTCATGAAGATCACAACCATCATCATTAGCATTGCTGACCTTTTCCATTTTTTTCTTTCTTTTTATTATTGTTATTATTATTATTATTAGCATTGCTGACCTTTTCCATTTTTTCTTTATTATTATTATTATCATCATCATTATCATCATCATCATCATCATTGTTATTATTATTGGTAGTAGTAGTAGTAGTAGTAGTATCTTTATTATTACTGTCATTTTATTAGTATTATTATTTCCATCCCAACGCTGACTGCTCTAAAACCCTCTTGGCTGAGAGAGTAGAGATGTAACTTGGCAAGACACTCTCCGCTATAATCAAATTCCAGCTCAGACTGTTGGGACAGCAGTTAACTCCTCTGCTGTTCTGATGGTCATAGTGGAGCACGACTGACTATGATGCATACACATTATTATTGGTATCATTATCACCATCATTACAAGCGTGGTGGCTGCACTGTGTGTCAGAATACATTGAGGGCGGCACGCTGTCAGAGATCCTGATGGACCATGCTGTGGAACTGACGTGGGTACAGAGGACCAGCTTTGTCAAGGACATTTCTGCAGGAATGGTGAGTGAAAGGATAAAGGTTAAGGTCAACTCACTCTGGGCGAATAGTTTTCTCCCTTGCTTTTCCCTACGGATGACCCATTTCTCAGGGTTAGGAAAAAAATCACAAAAAATACAAAACATAAAGTAACTGAATGAAACTCACTGTACTTGACCCACTGACCCCTCTCCTCACGTCATGTGAACGCCCACCCCCCTCCCTCTTCACGGCTCTCAGAAGCTGAGTCACTATCAGTAACTTCTTGTTGGTAGCTTTCTTCACTGCAGATATTTTATTCCTCGTCTTCATCATCCTCGTCAATGGCAAAACCTTCAGTTTGAAGCATTTCAATCACTTCAGCAACAGTAAAAACTGCTTGTATCGCCTGCAACGCCATTTTCGATACGTATGCAGATTAGCTTGTCTTGTGGGGTCCTGAACTCGCTGGCTCGCTGTGGAGTGTGCTGTTACGGAATCTCATGAAGAAACTTTCCATTCGACCCTTGACACATTCACAATGCCTTGTGTAGCTGCAATTGTTATGCTACCCCATGAGGAGAACGTGGAAAAATGTTCAAATGTTGAAACCACAGTAGCATTCCATCGTCCGGAGTGAGTTAAAGGTCCCTTGGCCTTTCAGGGGCAGTGGATTCAAAACCCTTTTTTTTTTTTTTATGTGTTTTACGGACAGTGAATTCAAAATGCGCTGTTTCTAGGGCTCAGCAATGGAAAGGCTGCGGCCCAGTCCTCTCCTTCTGCTGCTGTTGGTATGGTTTGTTCATCTGTTTGGTTCAGTCCTACCTGTCATTGTTTGTTGATCTGTTTGGTTCAGTCCTACCTGTCATTGTTTGTTGATCTGTTTGTTTCAGTCCTACCTGTCATTGTTTATCTGTTTGTTTCAGTCCTACCTGTCATTGTTGATCTGTTTGTTTCAGTCCTACCTGTCATTGTTTATCTGTTGTTTCAGCCCTTCCTGTCATTGTTTGTTAAACTATTTGTTCCAGTCCTACCTGTCATTGTTGATCTGTTTGTTTCAGTCCTACCTGTCATTGTTTGTTTCAGTCCTACCTGTCATTGTTTATCTGTTGTTTCAGCCCTACCTGTCATTGTTTATCTGTTGTTTCAGTCCTGCCTGTCATTGTTTATCTGTTGTTTCAGCCCTACCTGTCATTGTTTATCTGTTGTTTCAGTCCTGCCTGTCATTGTTTATCTGTTGTTTCAGTCCTACCTGTCATTGTTTATCTGTTGTTTCAGCCCTACCTGTCATTGTTTATCTGTTTGTTTCAGTCCTACCTGTCATTGTTTATCTGTTTGTTTCAGTCCTGCCTGTCATTTTTTATCTGTTGTTTCAGTCCTACCTGTCATTGTTGATCTGTTTGTTTCAGTCCTACCTGTCATTGTTTATCTGTTTGTTTCAGTCCTACCTGTCATTGTTTCAGTCCTACCTGTCATTGTTGATCTGTTTGTTTCAGTCCTACCTGTCATTGTTTGTTTCAGTCCTACCTGTCATTGTTTATCTGTTTGTTTCAGTCCTACCTGTCATTGTTGATCTGTTTGTTTCAGTCCTACCTGTCATTGTTGATCTGTTGTTTCAGTCCTACCTGTCATTGTTTATCTGTTGTTTCAGTCCTACCTGTCATTGTTTATCTGTTGTTTCAGTCCTACCTGTCATTGTTTGTTGATCTGTTTGTTTCAGTCCTACCTGTCATTGTTGATCTGTTTGTTTCAGTCCTACCTGTCATTGTTGATCTGTTTGTTTCAGTCCTACCTGTCATTGTTTGTTTCAGTCCTACCTGTCATTGTTTATCTGTTTGTTTCAGTCCTACCTGTCATTGTTTATCTGTTTGTTTCAGTCCTACCTGTCATTGTTTATCTGTTGTTTCAGTCCTACCTGTCATTGTTTATCTGTTTGTTTCAGTCCTACCTGTCATTGTTTGTTTCAGTCCTACCTGTCATTGTTTGTTTCAGTCCTACCTGTCATTGTTTATCTGTTGTTTCAGTCCTACCTGTCATTGTTGATCTGTTTGTTTCAGTCCTACCTGTCATTGTTTGTCTGTTTGTTTCAGTCCTACCTGTCATTGTTTATCTGTTTCAGTCCTGCCTGTCATTGTTTATCTGTTTCAGTCCTACCTGTCATTGTTTATCTGTTTCAGCCCTACCTGTCATTGTTTATCTGTTTGTTTCAGTCCTACCTGTCATTGTTTGTCTGTTTGTTTCAGTCCTACCTGTCATTGTTTGTCTGTTTGTTTCAGTCCCACCTGTCATTGTTTGTTTCAGTCCTACCTGTCATTGTTTGTTTCAGCCCTACCTGTCATTGTTTATCTGTTTGTTTCAGTCCCACCTGTCATTGTTTGTCTGTTTGTTTCAGTCCCACCTGTCATTGTTTGTCTGTTTGTTTCAGTCCTACCTGTCATTGTTTATCTGTTTGTTTCAGTCCTACCTGTCATTGTTTGTCTGTTTGTTTCAGTCCTACCTGTCATTGTTTGTTGTTTCAGTCCTACCTGTCATTGTTTGTCTGTTTGTTTCAGTCCTACCTGTCATTGTTTGTTTCAGTCCTACCTGTCATTGTTTGTTTCAGTCCTACCTGTCATTGTTTATCTGTATGTTTCAGTCCTACCTGTGACTGATATGGTTTGTTTCACTTTCAGTTCTACCTGCCATGAATGTTTGTTTCAGTCCTGCCTGTCACTGATATGGTTTGTTTCCTACCTGTCATTGTCATCATTTGTTTCAGTCCTGCCTGTCACTGATATGGTTTGTTTCCTACCTGTCATTGTCATCATTTGTTTCAGTCCTACCTGTCACTGATATCGTTTGTTACCTACCTGTCATTGTTATCATTTGTTTCAGTCCTACCTTCATTCCATGAACATCATCCACAGGGACCTGAACTCCCGCAACTGTTTAATCCGACAGGTAGGCTGCTGCCAGTGTGGGGCTGTTCAATGTTCTGCTGAGGAATAGTTTATGTTGATTCTAGGAAAACCTCGGCTGTGACTTATAGAACCCACCCTAATTCCTTAAAACACTGTTAACTTGCTGTTTTCTGAGAACAGAAAAATTATATCTGAAATAATGCTTCTGTGCTGTATGTGTTTCTTTTAGATAGAGCTTTATTGTTAGGGAGAAAAAGATATGTACATCTGCTGACATTTTTTTTTTTTTAATTTATGTCATGCATTCTGTAACAGAAGTGTATGTGTGTAGAAGGTGTGTGTGGGTCATGGGGGGGGGTGGGGGTTGGGAGTGGGATGTCAGATTGCATGCATGTATGGTTTGTGTTTATAATATTACCATGTAGAATAGACTATTTATGGTGGGGACTGGATAACAAAAAAGCACATTGTTGCTTGTCTATTATCCTCAAAAAAGAATTTGCCTTGCCTTGCCTTGCCTTGCCTTGCATAGCCTCCTCTATCTGTCTTCCTTTCTTCTTTCTGTGTCAGTTTTCTCCACTGTCTTTTGTTTTTCTTTCTTGACTTTTGTACGCTGTGATGTGGACAGTGGAGTGATGGCCTAGGAAGCGAGAGAATCTGAGCGCGCTGGTTTGAAGCACAGCTCAGTCGCCAATATTTTCTCCCCCTTTACTAGACCTTGAGTGGTGGTCTGGACACTAGTCATAAACCGAGGTCCCATGTGCAGCATGCGCTTATTGCATGTAAAAGAACCCACAGCAACAAAAGGGTTGTCCCTGGCAAAATTCAATAGAAAAAATCCACTTCGATAGGAACAACAAATAAAATTGCATGCAGGAAAAAACACAAAAAAATGGGTGGCGCTCTCGATGTAGCGAGGCACTCTCCCTGGGAAGAGTCAGCCCGAATTTCACACAGAGAAATCTGTTGTGACAAAAAAGAGAAATACGAATACTGCAGCTAAGTAGAAAAAGGAAAAAAAAAAAAAGCCAACACTTTTGTTATTGTGCTTATCTTGATACCCGGAAAAAAAATAATAAAAAATAAAAAAAATACAGTAAAACTCAATCTGTCTTCCTTTCCTGTTTCTGTCCCAATTTTCTCTACTTTCCTTTGTTTTTCTTTCTGGACTTTTGTACGCTAGGGCTGGTTTGAAAGAGACCTTCCGCCTAGGAAGCGAGAGAATCTGAGCGCGCTGGTTCGAATCACGGCTCAGCCGCCGATATTTTCTCCCCCTCCACTAGACCTTGAGTGGTGGTCTGGACGCTAGTCATTCGGGTGAGACGATAAACCGAGGTCCCGTGTGCAGCATGCACTTAGTGCACGTAAAATAACCCACGGCAACAAAAGGGTTGTCCCTGGCAAAATTCTGTAGAAAAATCCACTTCGATAGGAAAAACAAATAAAACTGCACGCAGGAAAAAAATAATAAAATAAAAGGGTGGCGCTGCAGTGTAGCGACGCGCTCTCCCTGGGGAGAGCAGCCCAAATTTCACACAGAGAAATCTGTTGTGATAAAAAGAAATACAAATACAAATACCCTAAAAAAAATAAATAAATATAAAATACAATTTATAAAAACTCAATCTCTCTTCCTTTCTTCTTCCTGTCTCAGTTTTCTCTACGTTCTCTTGTTTTTCTTTCTTGACTTTTGTTCACTGGATCTGGGTGGGAAAAACAAACAGACAGTAAACACTCTTGTGATTGTGCTTATCTTGATATTCTATATAAAAAAAAAATCAATTAAAATTTTTTTTTTTTAAGCAGTCTTCTTTTTCCTGTCCCAATTTTCTCTTCTTTCTCATGATTTTTTTTCTTGGCTTTTGTCACTAGGGCTGGTTGGACCCCCCCCCCTTTCTCCCCCTCCCCCCCTCCCCCCCAAAAAAAAAGCAACAACAATAACAACAACCAATAAAAAAAAAAATTTTTTTTTAAAACCCACTTCTTATTGTGCTCATCTCAGTACTCTGAAAAAATAAAAACAAAAAATACAGTAAAATTCTATCTATTTTCCTTTCTTTCTCCAGTCTCTACTCTCTTTTGTTTTTCTTTCTTGACTTTTGTACACAAGGGCTGGATCTGGAAAAAAAAAATTGTTATCGTGCTTATCTCGATAAAATGAAATTAAAAAAAAAAAAATTATGATAAAACTGTCTCCCATTCTTTTTACTGCCTCAATTTTCCCTACTTTCTAATGCTTTTCTTTCCTGACTTTTGTACACTAAGGATGGGTGGAAAAAGAAAAAAAACCACACCAAAAAAACCACTCTTGTTTTTTGTGTTTATCACGATACTCCGGAAAAAAAAAAACAAGAATAAAAGATATAATAAAAAAGTTAAGATGAATTTCGATTGATTGGTTCCCTGGGTGTGCAGGACCGCACGTTGGTGGTGGCCGACTTTGGGCTGGCCAAGATCCTGCCGCGGCCCCCAGAGGTGTTCCGGGTGGACAAGGAGAGGAACAGCCGGCCCGGCAAGAAGCGCTTCCAGCGCAAGAAGCGCCACACGGTGGTGGGCAACCCCTACTGGATGGCCCCCGAGATGCTGAACGGGGCGTCCTACGACGAGAAGGTGGACGTCTTCTCTTACGGCATCATCATCTGTGAGGTGAGGGTGGTGGTGGTGATCGTGATGGTGGTGGTGGTGATGATGGTGGTGGTGATGGTGATTGTGATGGTGGTGAGGGTGATGATGATGGTGGTGATGAGGGTGATTGTGATGATGGTGGTGATGATGATGGTGGTGGTGTTGGTGATTGTGAGGGTGATGGTGGTGGTGATGATGATGATGGTGGTGGTGATGATGATGATGGTGGTGGTGAGGGTGATGATGATGGTGGTGATGTGTGGTGATGATGATGGTGAGGGTGATGGTGGTGGTGAGGGTGGTGGTGGTGAGAGTGATGGTGGTGGTGAGGGTGATGATGATGGTGGTGGTGAGGGTGATTGTGATGGTTGTGGTGATGATGATGGTGGTGGTGTTGGTGAGGGTGATGGTGGTGAGGGTGGTGGTGGTGGTGAGGGTGATGATGATTGTGATGGTGATGATGATGGTGGTGGTTAGGGTGATGATGGTGGTGGTGAGGGTGATGATGATGGTGGTGGTGAGGGTGATGATGAGGATGCTAGTGGTGGTGAGGATGATGATGTTGGTGGCGATGGTGAGGGAGCTGATGACAATGATGGTGAGGTCAGTGGTGAGGATGATAGTGATGATGAGGATGGTGAGGGCGATTGTGAGGGCGATGTTGACAGTGATGGTGAGAGTGATAGTGGTGATGGTGAGGATGGAAATGATGGTAAGGGTGATGATGATGATGGTGAGGGTAATGATGGTGGTGATTGTGAGGGAGGAGGAGGATGATGTTGATAACGATGATGGTGAGGATGATGCTGATGATGGTGAGGATATGTTGATGGTGATAACGATGGTGATGGTGGGCATAAGGAGGAGCAGCAAGAGGATAATAATAATGATGATGATGGTGAGGATGTTTATGAAGATACTGTTGACGATCAGGGTGTAGCTAGTGTGTTGGGTTTATGTAAAGGTCAGGCATCTGCTCCTTTCCTTCATTTTTTGACTCACTTGTGTAATCAAAGTGAGTCTATGTTTTAACCCGGTGTTCGGTTGTCTGTGTGTCTGTGTGTGTGTGTGTCTGTGTGTCCGTGGTAAACTTTAACATTGACATTTTCTCTGCAAATACTTTGTCAGTTGACACCAAATTAGGCATAAAAATAGGAAAAATTCAGTTCTTTCCAGTCATCTTGTTTAAAACAATATTGCACCTCTGGGATGGGCACACACACAAAAAAAAAAAAAAAAATGAAGCCTAATTATATGCAAACTGCATTTACTGTTATATTTATATTTTTTGTTCTTCTTTTTTTCCCTTCACTTTTTTGACACCTATGCACACACACACACACAAACACACACACACACACACACACACACACACACACACAAGAGGGAGCACTTTACAATAAACATTAAACACAAACGCAGATACATAATTACTTACAATTTCAGTTTCAGTTTCAGTAGCTCAAGGAGGCGTCACTGCGTTCGGACAAACCATATACGCTACACCACATCTGCCAAGCAGATGTCTGACCAGCAGCGTAACCCAACGCGCTTAGTCAGGCCTTGAGAAAAACAAAAAAAAACACAAAAAAACGGGCGAATAAATAATAGATAAGCTTACATAAATAAATAAATAAATGAATAATAATTATAATATAGAAAAAGGTAATTACTTACAAAAGGAAGAAAAGTAATTATTCAGCACACACAGAAGCATTCAGAACTACATATTTCGTTATTTATTCACACACACACGCACACACACACACACACACCACCACCACCAACCCAACAACCCACACACCTTTACATCATTATACCCCAACGATATTTATGTGTGTGTGTGTGTGTGTGTGTAATATGTATATGATGTGTGTGTGTGATATATGTATGCTATTTGATGTGTGTGTAATATATGTATATATGATATGTATGTGTGTAATGTGTGTGTGTATGATATGTTTATGATATGTGTATGAGATGTGTGTGTGTGAATTGTTTATGATAGTGTGTGTGTGTGTGTTTGTGATTTGCATGATTTGTATGTGCGCGATATGTGTGTGTGATATGTGTATGATATGTATGTGTGTGAGTGGTATCTGTATGATGTTTGTGCATGACATGTGTGTGTGATATGTGTAAATGTATGTGCATGATATGTGTGTGCGAAATGTGTATGGTACTTGTATGTGTGTGTGAAATACGCATGATGATTGTGTGGTATATTTGTGCACGATGTGTGTTTGTCTGTGGTTTGTACACGTGTGTGATATACTCATGATGAGTGTGTGTTATATCTGCATGCGACGCGTGACGTGTGCAGATCATAGCGCGGGTGTCTGCAGACCCCGACGACCTGCCGCGGTGTGTGGACTTTGGGCTGAACGTGGACCTGTTCCACAAGAAGTTCTGTCAGGACTGCCCTGAGCCTCTCCTCATGCTGGCCGTCCTCTGCTCTCAGCTGGAGCCAGACAAACGGTGAGGGGAGGGGGGGTTGAGGGAGGGTGGGAGGGGGGATTTGAAGGAGGGTGGGAGGGGGCCCCGGGGGTGTGAGGGTGAGATGGGAGGTTGGAGGGAAAGGAGAGAGGGAGAGAGAGCTGGGGGGTGGAGAGAGAGAGGGGTGGGGAGAGATGGGAGGGTGGGGGAAGGGGGAGCTGGGGAAGTGGGGGGGGGGGGGTAAGAGTGGAGGGGAAGCTTGAAGGATGGGTGATAGCTTGAAGGAGAGGCGAGTTTTTAGAGGGGGAGAAGGGGTGGGGAGTTGGGGAAGGGGGGGAGCTTGAAGGAGAGGCGAGTTTTTAGGAGAGGTGAGTTTTTAGAGGGGGGGAAGGGATGTGGGGGGGGGAGTTGGGGAAGGGGGGGAGCTTGAAGGAGAGGCGAGTTTTTAGGAGAGGTGAGTTTTTAGAGGGGGGGAAGGGATGTGGGGGGGGGGGAGTTCAGGAAGGGGGGGAGCTTGAAGGAGAGGCGAGTTTTTAGGAGAGGTGAGTTTTTAGAGGGGGGGAAGGGATTTGGGGGGGGGGGGGAGTTCGGGAAGGGGGGGAGCTTGAAGGAGAGGCAAGTTTTTAGGAGAGGTGAGTTTTTAGAGGGGGGGGGAGGTGGGGGGGAGTTGGGGAAGGGGGGGGAGCTTGAAGGAGAGGCGAGTTTTTAGAGGGGGGAAGGGGGGTGGTGGTGGGGGGGAGTTGGGAGAGGGGAGAGGGGGGGAGCTTGAAGGATGGGTGATGGCTTGGAGGAGAGGGAAGGGCTGGGGAGAGTGGGGTGGGGTCTGGGAAGGGAGGGAAGGAGGGGAGAGGGGGAAGGAGGGGGGAGAGAAGCAGGACAGTGAAGTAGAAAAGTGCATGAACCAAGTGACATTGATTGTTTGTGTGCTCAGTGAGTAAACTACAAAATATTGACCAGAGAACAGTTCATGTTTCACTGAGATTGGTGGTGTGAAAAATGCTATGGTTGGGCTTTATTGCCCCCCCCCCCCCCCCCCCCGCCACCCCCAATCCCCCCCCACCTCCCCCCCCAAAAAGATTGGGAAAATCCACCACCAGCAAACGATGTTCTAGCCGCAGGGATCAAAGTTTGATAAGAAAAAAGTAGCAGCTTATAGCCTTGAGATTATGGTAATCCTTTTTTTAAATTTTTTTAAAATAAATCATCAATGAGGAGGTGGGGGTGGGGGTATCTACCGTCAACAACAACAACAACAACAAAATTATGGTAATCTTGATCCAGCCACCCGTTCATGCCAAAGGCAAGCCTGTACTCCTGTTTTGTCTGCACGTTTCGTGTCAAGAGACAAATATGCAGTCCAGTTGTGCATACACACACCAAGACAAACACTTTCTCCCAGACCTCCTTGTCGGTACGATTTTTCCATATTTTGTACATCATCACCACCAAATTCATCATCCTCACCATCGCCATCAACATAATAACATCATCACCCTCACCACCACCGTCACAATCACCCTCACCACCACCATCACAATCACCACCACCATCATCATCATCATCACCACCACCACCATCATCATCACCACCACCACCATCATCATCATCATCACTGTCACCATTTTTCTATCCAGTACAATGATATGCAACACTGAATGAAAAAGGTCTCGAAAACTAAGAAAAGGAACGAACACCAGCCTTTATGAGCAAGTGAATGTGGGTTGTTATTTTGAAACCTGTTGGCCTTGTGACATGATGAAGTGTAACAGTGAGGAGTTCTTGTTGGCCTTGTGACATGATGAGGTGTAACAGTGAGGAGTTCTTGTTGGCCTTGTGACATGATGAGGTGTAACAGTGAGTAGTTCTTGTTGGCCTTGTGACATGATGAGGTGTAACAGTGAGGAGTTCTTGTTGGCCTTGTGACCTCATGAGGTGTAACAGTGAGGAGTTCTTGTTGGCCTTGTGTCATGATGAGGTGTAACAGTGAGGAGTTCTTGTTGGCCTTGTGTCATGATGAGGTGTAACAGTGAGGAGTTCTTGTTGGCTTTGTGAAATGATGAGGTGTAACATGTTGGCCTTGTGACATGATGAGGTGTAACAGTGAGTTCTTGTTGGCCTTGTGACATGATGAGGTGTAACAGTGAGTCTTGTTGGCCTTGTGCCGTGATGAGGTGTAACAGTGAGTTCTTGTTGGCCTTGTGACATGATGAGGTATAACAGTGAGGAGTTCTTGTTGGCCTTGTGCCATGATGAGGTGTAACAGTGAGGAGTTCTTGTTGGCCTTGTGACATGATGAGGTGTAACAGTGAGGAGTTCTTGTTGGCCTTGTGACATGATGAGGTGTAACAGTGAGGAGTTCTTGTTGGCCTTGTGACATGATGAAGTGTAACAGTGAGTTCTTGTTGGCCTTGTGACATGATGAAGTGTAACATGTTGGCCTTGTGCCATGATGAAGTGTAACAGTGAGGAGTTCTTGTTGGCCTTGTGACATGATGAGGTGTAACAGTGAGGAGTTCTTGTTGGCCTTGTGACATGATGAGGTGTAACAGTGAGGAGTTCTTGTTGGCCTTGTGACATGATGAGGTGTAACAGTGAGTTCTTGTTGGCCTTGTGACATGATGAGGTGTAACAGTGAGGAGTTCTTGTTGGCCTTGTGCCATGATGAGGTGTAACAGTGAGGAGTTCTTGTTGGCCTTGTGCCATCGTGAGGTGTAAAAGTGAGGAGTTCTTGTTGGCCTTGTGACATGATGAGGTGTAACATGTTGGCCTTGTGCCATGATGAGGTGTAACAGTGAGGAGTTCTTGTTGGCCTTGTGACATGATGAGGTGTAACAGTGAGGAGTTCTTGTTGGCCTTGTGACATGATGAGGTGTAACAGTGAGTTCTTGTTGGCCTTGTGACATGATGAAGTGTAACAGTGAGGAGTTCTTGTTGGCCTTGTGACATGATGAAGTGTAACAGTGAGGAGTTCTTGTTGGCCTTGTGCCATGATGAGGTGTAACAGTGAAGAGTTCTTGTTGGCCTTGTGACATGATGAGGTGTAAAAGTGAGGAGTTCTTGTTGGCCTTGTGACATGATGAGGTGTAACATGTTGGCCTTGTGCCATGATGAAGTGTAACAGTGAGGAGTTCTTGTTGGCCTTGTGACATGATGAGGTATAACAGTGAGGAGTTCTTGTTGGCCTTGTGCCATGATGAGGTGTAACAGTGAGGAGTTCTTGTTGGCCTTGTGCCATGATGAGGTGTAACAGTGAGGAGTTCTTGTTGGCCTTGTGACATGATGAGGTGTAAGAGTGAGGAGTTCTTGTTGGCCTTGTGACATGATGAGGTGTAACAGTGAGGAGTTTCTGTTGGCCTTGTGACATGATGAGGTGTAACAGTGAGGAGTTCTTCAAAATTCATGGGCTGTACCTTCCCATGTTCACTCCCTCCCCTGCCTCTTCCTTGTCTTCAGTTTCTACACTTTTAGAGTTGTGCATGCGTGTGAATGACTGGTGTGAAAGCGCTTAGATTTGTCTCTGCGCAAGATTCAGCGCTATATCGATACTGTCATTATTATAATCAATGAGTGGGTTTTTACATGAATGACCGTTTTCACCTTGCCATTTAGGCAGCCATACTCTGTGTTTGGGGATGTGCATGCTGTGCATGTTATTGTTCCAAAACCTGCTGAACGCTGACATGGATTACAGGGTATTTTACATGCGTATTTGATGTTCTGCATGCATCAGTGATGTGGAGATGTCCGCCCAGATTGCGTTAACAGCACAGATCCTTGATATTGTCAGTGCATATGGAGTGTACTTTTTTTTCTGAAAGTACGCAGATATTTGTTGACTGCTAGTACTCGAGGTGTACAAGTGGAAGATGGCAGAATGGTTAAGACGCTTATCTCTTGATGCAGTGTCCATGAGGGTGTGGGTTTGAATCCTAGTCTTGCCCTTTCTCCCAAGTTTGACTGGAAAATCAAACTAACTACTGAGTGTCTATTCTTGGATGAGACAATAAACCATGGTCCTGTATGCGGCACACACTTGAGGTACGGTAAAAGAACCTATAGCTACGTAAGTGTTGTCTACTGGCAAATTTCTGTAGTAGAAATCCACTCTGATAGGTGTGTGTGTGTGTGTGTGTGTGTGTGTGTGTGTGTGTGTGTGTGTGTGTGCATGCTTGACAGCAGCATAAACCAGCGTGCTTTTCAGGCTTTGAGTGCATGCGCGGCAACTTGACAGGGGTTGGCATCTCTGTGACTACTAGCCCTGTAGTGTCCACCCTGTCCTGTTTTCAGGCCGACGTTTGAGGAGGCCAACGAGCTGTGCGAGGCCCTGCTGCTGCACGTGGAGCACGGCCGCAAGGCGCCGCAGCGACTGCAGGGCTGCGCAGTGCAGTTCTACCACCACGCCAAGGACACGCTCTACACCCAGGAGGCCGCATCCCCCTCCCGCGGCAAGCACCCGCCCCCCAACCACTCCTCCTCCCCTCCCCCAGCCGCTGGCTCCTCCTCCTCCTCCACCACCACCTCCACAGACCAACACAAAGCTAGTCACGGCATCACCGCTACTACCACTGCAACTGTCATTGCTGGGGAGCAGGGGGAGGGTGGTGGGAAGGAGAGTGGCTGCTAACAGGGGAGGGGTGGGTGGATGGGGGGGGGGCGGTTCGGGGATATTTGGGGAACCAGGTGTTTAACAGAAACCGGGGGTGAAAGTGTTTCGGGGGGAGGAGGAGGGTTTGGGGGGGGGGGATATCTATGGAACCAGTTGTTGATTGAAATCAGGGGGAAAGTGTTTGGGGAATGTTTGTGGAACCAGTTGTTAATAGAAGACAGGGGAAAGTGTTTGGTGATATTTATGGAACCAGTTGTTATTAGAAGAGAGGGGAAAATGTTTGAGGATATTTATGTAATCAGCTGATTATCGGCGAAAGTGTTCAGGCATGTTTATTGGTGGAACTGGCTGTTTTCAGAGGAGGATGAGAAGCTTTGAAAAGAAGGCGTTTAGGATGTTTATGGAGAAAAGAAAAATGAAACTGTTGTGTTGATAAAGAAAGAGAGTAAGATTTGTTAGGCTTTCGAAGGCAACTGTTGATGTATTTCTTGAACACCGTTGCAGTGCTGTTTCCAACAGTACTTTGTTAGAGTTTTCATGACCACTACTTGAGCTATGCTAATAATGTATGTTATGATGGACCATTTTCACAAACATGTACTTACATAGATCCCACCTTAAGAATCGCAGTCGCTCAGTCTAAAATAAGATACTACTTTGTGAATTGACAGAAATTTATCATCTTTGTGAATTGACAGAAATTTGTCTTTGATATTTTGTCTTTTTGGTTTTTTGGTTGTTTTTTTTTATTCAGTTAACAGCAATATCTGACTTCATTGCTGGTCAGTTGTACATACTTTATCAGCTACTTAAGTTATTGTGGCGCATGTGACTGGAATCTGTTTATCCACTAATACTGGTTGTTGCAGATTTATAAAAATATGAAACAACAAATCTTAAATAAAAGCGATATAGCTAGCTGCCTGGTGGGATGCTGTTTGGCTTGACTCTTGTCAGTGGAAGCAAAGGGCACCATGGTTGGTTAGACCTTGGTCTTCCGATTCAGTGCCTAGGGTTCGGGGCACCTGTTTCGGCATGGTGTCGAGTCCTTGGGGAAAGGGACGTCACTCGAGTTTTCTTCACTCCACCCACGTGTGAATGGCGACCTGACTTAGAATTGGGAAGGTTAGAATGGCGGAAGGAGAGGATTGGGCCCCGCCTTCCCATGCTGAGCCCTCGACACAGTGGATATGAGTTTAGTGCCCTGACGGCTCTAAAAAAATATGGGAACTTTAACCTTTTATTTTTATTTATTTATTTTTTTTACTGAAGCAGTGTGGCGATCAGGAAGAAACAGTTTAAATAAAGAAATTTTCCACTCACACAAATGATCTCAGACAAACTGGGCTAGTCTCATGAGCAGACTGGCCGCGAACATATTGGGGTTTGGTCAAATTGCGATTGAGTGGTTCATGCTAATTTCTATTGATCAGTGTAGTTTTACATGGCTCGGGTTGGGAAATGTGTCTGTGATTTTGGGTCATGATGGTACTCTTAAGCGATGGGAGTGTCTGAGAAAGCTGAAATGTCGTCCAGAAACACAGGGACACTCATGTACGATTGTGTAGTTCTTAGGATTTTTTTTTTCTTGGTGTTTTTTTTTTTCTTTTTTTTTCTCTGTCTGTGTGTATATGTGTCTGTGCGGTTCTTTGGAGTGGAGGGGGGTTCTGTTTCAGGGATGGAAAACACTGGAAATGTGTTCATCAATGTTCTTTCTTGTTTTGAGATATTTAAAAAAAAAAAAGAAAAAAGAAAGTTCATTCCAGAGCTTACCACAACAGAGTTACAAACATGTCTGAACTCTTCATCCTAAACTGAAAGATGTTTTTTGTTAGGTTATCCAAATGCTAATTGCCTGTTAGTATTCTGATGTTAGGCACGTGTCCATTTTTACCGGTCAGTTGATTTCATGGTTTCTTAATTTGATTCTGTTACTTTGTTTATTTTCCCCAAATTTCCCAGCTGCATTCTGAGTTTCTCTTTGCTGTCAGATGTGTAAACATACACAGTTTGAATGCTTTCTCACGCACACCGGCGCACTGCACGCACATTCTCCTTCTCCATCTGAAATCACTTTGGTGAAGAGACATTAAATCGGTGACCAACCATGTGTTCATAAATGTCAAAGCGAAGGTTTTGAAGTTTTTGTTTTTATGAAGCAGACATGGCTTTCCGCATAACATCCCATAAATTGATGGCAAACCATGTGTCCACGGCTGTCAGGGCGAAGGTTTTGAAGTTTTTTGTTTTCACGGAGAAGACATTGCTCTCAGGACAAGCTGAGATGTCAGTGCTGTGACAGACTAGGGTGGATTCCCCTTCTTCCTCCTGTTCTCAGTTCACAAGATCAGCCCTTGAGAGGGCATGGGTGGTCCTCTGGAGTGCCTCCACAGCTCCTGCAGCTTGGCCTGTTGAAACAGCTCTGACCGCTCAGCTTGTGCCATGGAGTAGTACAGCTGTCTGATAACAAATTGCAGTTGCATGATGGAGGTTGTGTCTTCTCTTGGTAGTCTGTCATATTCCAGAGATGACCCAGTCTGTGTTGTCTAAAGATGACCCAGTCTGTGTTGTCTAAAGATGACCCAGTCTGTGTTGTCTAAAGATGACCCAGTCTGTGTTCTCTAAAGATGACCCAGTCTGTGTTGTCTAAAGATGACCCAGTCTGTGTTCTCTAAAGATGACCCAGTCTGTGTTGTCTAAAGATGACCCAGTCTGTGTTGTCTAAAGATGACCCAGTCTGTGTTCTCTAAAGATGACCCAGTCTGTGTTCTCTAAAGATGACCCAGTCTGTGTTCTCTAAAGATCACCCAGTCTGTGTTCTCTAAAGATCACCCAGTCTGTGTTCTCTGTGACCCAGTCTGTGTTGTCTAAAGATGACATAGTCTGTGTTCTCTGTGACCCAGTCTGTGTTCTCTAAAGATGACCAGATGTGTTCTCTAAAGATGACCCAGTCTGTGTTGTCTAAAGATGACATAGTCTGTGTTCTCTGTGACCCAGTCTGTGTTCTCTAAAGATGACCAGATGTGTTCTCTAAAGATGACCCAGTCTGTGTTGTCTAAAGATGACATAGTCTGTGTTCTCTGTGACCCAGTCTGTGTTCTCTAAAGATGACCAGATGTGTTCTCTAAAGATGACCCAGTCTGTGTTCTCTAAAAATGACCAGTGGAATAAGATCTAGCACCCCCGGTCTTATTACTACTTGACCCAGTCTGTGTTCTGTGTTCTCTATAGATGACCAGTAGTAATTAAACCTAGCACCCCCAGTCTTATTTCTACTTGACACAGTCTGTGTTTTCCCAACGCACTTTCTGTGTTCTCCTGACACAGTCAGAGACGCAGTCTGTGTTCTCTGTCTGTGTTCTCTAAAGATGACACAGTCTGTGTTTTCAATGATCGGAACTTAAGTGGGCTCTGCAGTCCAGGGCTGGAGGCACACTGGCGCCAGCAAGTGTCACAACAGTTGTCTGTTTTCTGGAAGAGGGTGGACGCTGTTGTGGGATGTCTATTCCTTGCAGCAGCAAGACGTTATTTGACAGTCATCTTCAAAGGGACGGGGATCGTAAGCCCATAGTTACTATGCAAACGTAGCATAGAAAGTGAACGGTTTGTTTTTTGTTCAAGAGTGATGAAGGAGGGAGAGGGGGGGTGACCTTACTGACGACAGTGGACTGCTTGAAGCACTGAGAGAGGTCAGCAACAGAACCAGTGTCTGACACTGCCACGTCTGGTGCATTAGATGGGCGATGGTTTAGCCTTGTCTAACACTTTTATTGACACCTCCAGATGACTGAAGCTTTTAATGCAGGCTGAGAGATGAGGTATTTGAAGCTTTTAGTGTAGGCTGAGAGATGAGGTATTTGACTTGACATTGATGGCGCCGAGGGTGTCTGAAGTATTGAATGCTGTGAAAACTGCTGGCCAAGGTTCATGTCATGGAATGAAAGCAAAGATACACACTGGTGTTATCGCAAGGTGATTTACTGGATGTTTGGTTGGGGGGTATTTTTTTGTTTGTTTGTTTCATTTCTGTCCAAAGTGTGTTGATGTAAAGAGTGTGCGTATAATGATGATCAAATGGTCTAATTGATAGTTTCATTGGTTCACAATGCCTCATTCCATGGTTTTTCTTTACTCGTCAACATTGATAGTTATACTGGTTCACAGTATAAATTCTAAGATTTTTCCTATTCTGGTCAACATTGATAGTTTTACTGGTTCACATACATAACACAAGATGCTTAACTTTTTCCTTTTACTTGTCAGCATTGATAATTTTACCAGTTCACATTGCAAGATTCTGAGATTTTTTCCTGTCCTAGTCAACATTGACGTGTCGGTTAACCAGAAAGCCCCAAATATTTTATGCATGAAGAGTAAGTCTGATGCCTTTGAAATTTGCGGTCACCATAATGGTGCTTTTTTGAGTCAATAAAAAAAAAAACCCACTTGAAATTGCACCTCTGTTTGTTAATAGCACAGACACATTTAAAAATGTCATATGAGTTGTGTAGTCTTTCTGAAACTGTTTACCAATTGTCATTTATTTTGGTGTTTTTCTTCACGAAATGATATTTGTCCTCATTTACATTTGTCGGAGCATGAAAGTCACTGGTTTGAAAGGTTTGGTGTCTGGAACTGTATCTTTGTCAAACTGATGCAAACTCAGCCTCAGTTTGCTCTCTTCGCCAAATTTTGCGGACAATGCAGTACTAAGACGCGTCCTCCAGACCCGTCGTCTGCTCAGCCAATCAGCGTCTTGCACTGAACAGCAATTCACTCACATAGGAATGATTGACACATGGATAAAGTGTGAAATCAGCACTCTCTCCTTCACTGATGAGGTTTGTCACCATATTTCTAGGTATGTCAAGATGTTGTTGCTTTTTTTTTTTTTTTTTAACAAACTGACAGATTGACAGGCACATTTCTGTTGTCATGGACAGTGAATGTTTGATATCAGAGTTGTCTTTGCGTAGGTGGAAGAATGTTGTCATGATACTGATAATGTGATGTATAGATTATAAATCTTTTTTTTGTTTGTTTGTTCAGCTAGGTGTCTTTCTGTGACAGAAAACATGCTTTCATATTCAAAATTGAATCGTGTAAAAAATGTAGACTTTTTTTTTTATAGCGGAGAGAGAGCTGTTTTGTTTGAAATGAAGTGGTCATCCTTGTGGCATAGAACAGAAAATGCCTTTATTACTAAGTGCACACAATGGCAGAAAAAAGCAGTTGGGCCATTGACCTTTAATCATCAAGAAGAAATCAGTGTGTGAGAGAAAAATACTAGTGTTTGTTGTCATTCTGTTTTTTTCTTGGTTGTTCTTTACTTGTGGAAAAGATGAAGAGAGAGACTGTGTGGCTGTGAAAAACTGTGTGCATTCTGATCTCATCTGCCATTGGTGGACACTGTTGATGTGATTCCCTGGGTTGGAGCTTGATACATGTGAAGGTTTTACGTTTCTATGTGTCAGGGGTGGGGAATGGGATAGTGAGTGGAAAAACATGACTGCGGCATTTCCCCTGTACATACTTCTGCATGCTATTTGCCTTGTGTCCAGAGAGGCTTATCTTTAATTGATTAACGTGCATGGACAGCATGGTTTGCTGGTTTGTTTGGGTTTTTTTTTTTTTCACATGTCGAACAGTGAATTTCTGTTCTCATGTGTGGACAGTGATCCATTCATAAGTTGAGAGACAGGTACATGGTACGTTTTTTTTTTCTGTTTTTTTTTTTAAGAATTTTTTGAAGATAGCTTTTGTAGACATCCATGAAGATGTTGCTGGTTTTTGTAGACATTCATGAAGATGCCTCAGTTATTTTTATACAAGATTTTTCACAGCTTCTGTACATTATTTTTTCTTGATGCAGAGTTTAAGTGTGGAACAGTTTTTGGTGATGACTGACTGTGAAGTGTGTGAAGAGGCATGATGAAGTGGGGTGGAAGAGGAGAGGGGAGTGGCTCCCATGGGTTGTCTACTTTCTCAAGTCCTCCAGCTTGACAGCTTCATCAAGTCACTGTGATCTTTGGGTCATGAACATGCAGACACCTGTGCGGTGTTCACAGACAAGGGCGCATGCACGCACGCACACGTGCGCACACACACACGCACACACACACACATGCACACACTCGCATGCTCACACACACACACACACACACACACACACACACACACACACAAGCATGCATGAACTCACGCACACACACATGCATACACGCACACAGACAGACAGACAAACACACAAACACACATACACTAGTTTGTAACGGGACAAATCCCTTCACGTTCTTCATATCACAAAGTTAACAATGAATAAGACCAATAAACATTGTCTTTCTTTTTATAATTTTATAAAAAGACCAGTTAACAATCCGATTTATCACAGATAACAAAGCCAAGGACCACTACCTAATGTTCGCTTAAACTTGGACCAAACCTCCAAAGTTTCCCTATATGAAAACTGGACCAAATCAAATTTTTATTGTTGATGATCAGTCTGGACCATGTAACATTATTGTGTGTTTGATAGAAATCAGTGAAGAAAATAATGTTTCTTTGTGAACATTCATCTGTCGGACATCTTTTGGGGTATGTGTGAAATAATTGATAGTTGTTGCTTGTATGTGTTTGTGCATTGGATATTTCGGGCTACGTAATTATAGCTTGTTTGCTGGTGCTCCTTTTCATTGAATGTGATTCTGCTAAGTGCCAGATACTCTTTGCTGGGGTTTTGTTTGCTCGTATTTGTGTTTTGGTTGATTCGTAGAAAGATTGCAAGGCTGGCTGTTTTGATTTTGGAGGAAGATCTGAAGTATTGGGTATGTTGGAGACTTTTCAGTCTTCTGTGTTTTTTTCCTGGGATGAAGGAGACCCGGGAGTATCTATCTGGATGTTTTTTGGTGATCAAATCATGACTGTTAATTATTTTGTTATTTTGTGGTTGGAGTTTGAACATCCACACGGTCACACGCTTATCTGTTTTTATGTCACTCAGTTTTGTTGTATGTCTTTGACTCTCTCTTCTTCTTCTTCTTTTCCTCAAGGCCTGACTAAGCGCGTTGGGTAACGCTGCTGGTCAGGCATCTGCTTGGCAGATGTGGTGTAGCGTATATGGATTTTGCCGAATGCAGTGACACCTCCTTGAGCTACTGATACTGATACTGATACTGACTCTCTGTTGTTGGTTTTTTGGGGGTTTTTTTTTGTTTGTTTGTTTGTTTATTTACTAAGAATCAAATCATACATTGTACACCGTTAGAGAAGGAATTTTGTATTGTGTATTACTTTTTGTCAGAACGGATTTCTCTGTGTGAAATTCAGGCTGCTCTGCTTGGGGAGAGCAGATTGCTACAGTGCAGTGCCACCCCTTTTTTTTCTTTTTTTTTTTTTTTATTATTGTTGTTGTTGTTTTTTATTCTGTCAACAGAATTTTGCCAGGGACTACCCTTTTGTTGCCTTGGGTTCTTTTCTTTGCACTAAATGCATGCTGCGCATGGGATGTCAGTTTATCGTCTCATCCAAAGGACTGGGGGTTTTTGTTGTTGTTTTTTTTGTTTGTTTCAGATATTGCCTCTGTCGTTTTTGTTTTTTGTTTGTTTGCTTGTTTTAAAAGTGGAAGATTTGTTGATAAAAGTCCAAGTTTCTGGGTTGTATGGGTTTTCTTGAATGCCAGTGCATGGAGGTGATAGAGTGCTGCTGTTTTCCTGAGTTTATTTAGTGTCTTGTGTAGTGACTGAAATTGGCTGCATGGTAACTTTGTGTGTGGGCAAGGTTGGGGGTGGGGGGGTATGAGTGTGTGTGTGTGTGTGTGTGTGTGTGAGTGTGTGTGTGTTTGTGGATGTTTGCATGTGTGGATAAATTCTTTTACCTGTGACAGATATTCAACATATCAAATTTGATCATAAATATAGCAAACATGTCCAAACATTTGTTTTTCCTTTTTTCTTTAAAAAAAAAGAAAAGTTTTTTTTGTGTTTTTAAAAAAAATATTTTTCCTTTATGACAAACTATGCGAAGTCAGTGCTTTATACGCTTGCCTTGCCTTGAGTACTTTGTCGTTTGATGCATTAGATATGACTATATCATATATATTATTTTGTTCTTTTTTTTTTTTTTTTCTCGAAGGGAAGAATTATTTACACTTGAATTCAAAGCAGGAGGTACGACATTATACGTAACACTACCTACTGCTTTACAGATGGGGCACTTTTGGTCTGTGCTAGCTTTTTTGAAACTGTCCCGCTTGTGGTCACTGTGTTAAAATTTGCATGCAAATGTTCTCGTACCGAGTAGGTGTAGGTGTTGCCGTGTTGGTGCAGAAGTGAACGACGCAAATGAGTGTTGCGTGGTAGTCTTGTCTGTGATCGGAAGACATTCCTGTATGGCATGATGATCTTTGTGTGGAGATGTCGGGCAGAAGTCGTCTTTGGTCATGAAACGCAGTTTATGTCTCTTCTTTCTTTGTTTTTTTTCTTTCTCGTTTTTCTTTGTGTTGACATGGGTGTACATAACTCCAGTGTGCTAGAAAGCTGGAGTGGCTGTTTTACTCTGTGTGTGTGTGTTGGGGGGGGGGGGGATGTGTGTGGGTGTGGGTGTAAGTGTGTGTGTGAATGTGAATGTGTTTGTGTGCAAATGAATATGAAAATTCACATTGAATGTTAGTTGCGTTGTCAGTCAGTGTCTGGATGAGTGCATTGGTGAATGTATTTTTGGTGTGAATTCTAAGATTGTTGAAAGTAGTGATATCTATCTATATATATATATACATCTATATAATTATGTTATAAGGGACTGATATTTAAGTTGTCCAGAAGATGTATATAATTATATGAAAATGAAAAAAAAAAGAAAAAAAAAAAGAGCAAGGCATACAAATTCACACTTTGCTCTGGTGACTTGAAGTACTTTAAGTATGCATGCACCCCAGACCTGCACTGACCAGTATGCAAAGTGGCAGGTCAGAGGTGAAAGCCATGCATTTCAATCTGTCCATGCACATTTGAAATCCTTGGTGTCTTCTTTGGGAATTGTTGTACCCTTTCAAACCTGGCCTGATAAAAAAAAAACATACCTGTGCATGTGCAAGTGAACACACATTCACACACACACATGCTTATCAACTTGCACACACTTAGATGTATATGCACATGTATGTATACATTCACACAAACACACAAACACACACACACACACACACACACACACACACACACACACACACAGTGCGTGCATTCATGCTTGTGCACGTTCACTCACACCAAGTCGTCAGCATCATCATAAAAAACTAATGCCAGAATACGGTCGAGCTGCACTCGCGCACACACGTACATGCCTGTAGAGAAAACATGTTCATGCACAGCCTCATTCCGCAGAGTAACAGAGCAAGAGATGAAACTGTATCTTTGACAGTTGAACTGAAAGACAAATGAATGTGATACGTGTGTACAGTTTTCCTAATAAATGGATGAATTAGTGCTGGAAATGTCAACTCAAGATTGAAATTGTATGTAACGCCTTTTTTTTTTTTCTTCTTCTTTTGTACAAGTGTGTTACAGTGATGCATGTTTCTTCAGTGTAATTTATTGAGAACTTGCTCGTCAGTACCACGACGTAGTCAACGATCACAGCGTGTGTCTTTATATTCCACCCCGGGTGGATTCAATTGATGGCAATTACCGAGCAATAAAGGATGTTGTCATGAGCACAGTGGCGGAGGTGGTCTTGTTGTGATGCTCTCTGTGTGTTTGTGAAGTGTGCTGAGGAGCGTGGGGAGTGTGGGTGTGATGTGCGGAGTGTGGGTGTGATGTGCGGAGTGTGGGTGTGATGGGTGGGGAGTGTGGGTGTGATGTGCGGAGTGTGGGTGTGATGGGTGGGGAGTGTGGGTGTGATGTGCGGAGTGTGGGTGTGATGGGTGGGGAGTGTGGGTGTGATGTGCGGAGTGTGGGTGTGATGGGTGGGGAGTGTGGGTGTGATGTGCGGAGTGTGGGTGTGATGGGTGGGGAGTGTGGGTGTGATGTGGGGAGTGTGGGTGTGATGGGTGGGGAGTGTGGGTGTGATGTGCGGAGTGTGGGTGTGATGGCTGGAGAGAGGCTATGTGGAGTGGGAGGGGGAAGGGATGAACGAGGAAGAAGTTGGTTGTATTACACCAGCTGCAGTTATGAAGTAGTTGGCAGCTTAGCTCAGTTATTCAAGGAAGCGTCACTACGTTCGGACAAATTCATAATTTTTTTTATACGCTACACCACATCTGCTAAACAGAACCCAACTTGTTAATCAGGCCTAGTGGTTAACATCGCGGACCGACAGCAGGTTCGATTCTCAGAGGAAATGTATTTTATTTTTTCGGCCCGCGGCCATCTACCCAGAGTTATGTGCGCTGTGGGCTCAAGTGAAGAAACTGGGTCTACACAGTCGAGTATCATTCACTTTAAGAATGCGTCTTGGGGTGTGTTCTTCAAATATCCTGATCAACACTGAAAGTGTCCGTATCTCTCGGGCCTGGTTAACGCCAGAATATCATTATGAAAGGAAATTAGCGTTGAGTACAGCCTTGTCACATAGCCCCAAACCTAAAAATTTTAGGAGCAGCAGGAGCATTATCCTCCACCTTCATCATCAATTAAAAAAAAAAAAAATTGTCGCATATTCTGTGGCCTTTTTGATGCCCTGCTCTCACGGTGACAGTTTTCGATCCCACTTCTCTTCCGTGTTTTGGATGAGTTCTGTCAATGTCCTCAGTGTCGGCAGTTTCCTGGGGCGCTATTGCTGGAGGGACGTGGTAGCGGTCTCCACTCTGAGGGAGATGCTCACTCAGTCTAACTCAGCGACTAACCGATTATTGTCTTCAGTAGGGAGCTTTGTAGGTGGCGTCCTGTGCACGTCAAATCAGAACAGGTGGCGTCCTGTGCACGTCAAATCAGAACAGGTGGCGTCCTGTGCACGTCAAATCAGAACAGGTGGCGTCCAGTGCACGTCAAATCAGAACAGGTGGCGTCCAGTGCACGTCAAATCAGAACAGGTGGCGTCCTGTGCACGTCAAATCAGAACAGGTGGCGTCCTGTGCACGTCAAATCAGAACAGGTGGCGTCCTGTGCACGTCAAATCAGAACAGGCACAACACCAAAGTCACTGAGTGGGATCGAAAACTGTCACCGTGAGAGCAGGGCATCAAAAAGGCCACAGAATATGCGACCTTTTTTTTTTTAAATTGATGATGAAGGTGGAGGATAATGTGTGTGTCTGTGTGTGTGTGTGGAGGGGGGGGGGGCGGGAGGTGGGGGGGGGCTGGAGGATGAGGTATGTGTGTGTATGCATGCCTACACTGTGGGAGCAACGGAATATTGGAACGTGCGGGTGTGCATATATATATATATCTTTGTATATATGTGTGTGGGGTTGGGGGTGGGGGATATGGGCATATGTGTGTGTGCTTGTACAAGTGTGCCTCTGTGTGTGTGTGTGTGTGTGCGTGGAAGCTGCGATACGTAGCCTAGAAATGAGTGTGTGGAGGGGGGTAGAGGGGGTGCAGGGTAATGTGTGTGTATGTGTGTGTGTTGGGGCTCATGTACATTTATGTGTATTTGACTGTGCTTTCACATCTGTGAAACTGCATGTTTTGTGCATATCTGTTATGCATATGTGTGTGTGTGTGAATGTGTCTGTGTCACAACTCATGACAATCTCGTGTGGAGTGTTTTGTACATGCCCTTCCCCACTCCCTCTCCCCAGCTTGTCTTTTTTGTATATGTGACTCCCGGTTGTACGTTTTTCACGTGCAATCGTGGAGTCATGTTGCGTTCCTGTCACTGCTGAACAGAGGTTCAAGCCTTTCTGTTCTGTCAGTGACACTTCTCTAGGCTTTTTCGCCCGCGGCCTTCTTGGAGGAAGGTCGTGCTTGTTTGGGTTTGGGGCTTTTTGCCCAGTTGGTACCCTCAGTGAGGATGGGTGACCCTTTATCGATGTTCTGTGTGCTCCAGCTCAGAGGGAGTGCCCTGCTGGACGTGTCTCGTCTTTGTTTTTTTGTTTTTTTTATTTCCAGCGTCAGGGTAGTGGTACCCGGTTGGCAGTTTTCAGCATCCCACTTCGTGCACCATCTCCCCTTCAGCCTGTGTTGGCCAGGCGGCGTTGTTGCTCCTTCTGCTGCTGACTGCTGTCTTCCTGCTGCCCTCTTCTCATCACTGTCATCGTTTGTTCACTAGTTTCGTCGTTTTCTGTTTTCATCTGTCTTCAGTTTTCGCCGTTCAAGTCATCGTCTTTTCTTGTGTTGTGCAGTGCTTCAGTTTATCTATTCGTCAAACGTCCTTAGTTCATTGTTAGCATTCTCCGGACTGACTGCTGCTGGACGGCCGTGTCTTAAAGTTCTGTGCTTTGTGGGGTTTTTCTGTGTGTGACTGAATAAATGTATGTAAACCATGAATTATTTTAGTCTGTGTTTGTGTTGTCTGGGTGTTAGTGCTGGGTTGGGTGGGGGTTTCTAGTCCGCTCTCTTATAGAGCGCGACAAAATGGTGGAGATGCGGGGTACTTAGGTTAGTTAGGGTGGGGGGAGGGTGTGACGTCTTGTTTGTTTTTCTTTTTTTTTTGGGTGAAGTTTTACTGAGTAGTGGTTGAGTTCCTTTTGAACTTTATTCAAAGTACACTGATGTTATTGCCCGTTAGTGAATAAATGTTAAAATATTTTTTTTTTGTAACCAATTGCCGACTAAACTTAGATATTCATCTTTCTTTTGGTTTTGGTTCTGTCACCCAGCCCAGTGGTGAGCTTCTTTAAATCTGTCATACAACTGTTGTTGTTTTTTTCAGTTATTGTCAGACAGCCAAACTGACTTTGAATAATGCTTTCTTTGACAGGAAAGTGGTAAGGTAATCTCCCTCGATTTGTTTTGTATGTAACATTTTGAGCAGTCATTTGTGCATGTCCTTCTGTGTCGCCATTTACCCTGTGTTGGGTTCTGGTCGTAGGACCAGAGGCGTTTTTGTTCGGTACTGTCATGTGCCATTTGGGGTTTGGGGCTTTTTGCCCAATTGGATGGCACCCTGATGTGAGGATTGTTTTTCCTCCGGGTGGCCAAATTCTGTGTTATCGGTGTTTCTGTGTTTGCCATTTACCCTAAATTATGGGTTCTGGTCGTAGGACCAGAGGCGTTCTTTTTGTTCAGTTCTGTCTTGTGCATGTCTTTGGGAGTCACCCTTCACCTACCTTTTTGACTGTCAATAAATATTGAATAACTTTACTTTCAATATGCATCATTTTGTTTTCAACAGATGTTTCATTTTCAACATGTATTTTATTTCAATTGTTAAATGTGGATATTGCTGATAAATCCAATTCTCTATTGAAATGGGATCAAATTAACTTAATTTTCTTTGGTACTAAACCACCAGCATTATTTTACAAGCTTTCAACTTTACTGTAGGATCAGCAGCAGTTCAGCACTGCAATGCTTTTGTCCCTGAGCGGACTTTCACAACATGGAAGTGGGATGTCTGTGTGTCCAATGTCTTGTCATTCATTGTGACTGTTTTGTTTGTTCCAAATTTAAAATTTGAACTTATGTGGGGGGTATTGTCACAACTCATGACAATCTCGTGTGGAGTGTTTTGTACATGCCCTTCCCCACTCCCTCTCCCCAGCTTGTCTTTTTTGTATATGTGACTCCCGGTTGTACGTTTTTCACGTGCAATCGTGGAGTCATGTTGCGTTCCTGTCACTGCTGAACAGAGGTTCAAGCCTTTCTGTTCTGTCAGTGACACTTCTCTAGGCTTTTTCGCCCGCGGCCTTCTTGGAGGAAGGTCGTGCTTGTTTGGGTTTGGGGCTTTTTGCCCAGTTGGTACCCTCAGTGAGGATGGGTGACCCTTTATCGATGTTCTGTGTGCTCCAGCTCAGAGGGAGTGCCCTGCTGGACGTGTCTCGTCTTTGTTTTTTTGTTTTTTTTATTTCCAGCGTCAGGGTAGTAGTACCCGGTTGGCAGTTTTCAGCATCCCACTTCGTGCACCATCTCCCCTTCAGCCTGTGTTGGCCAGGCGGCGTTGTTGCTCCTTCTGCTGCTGACTGCTGTCTTCCTGCTGCCCTCTTCTCATCACTGTCATCGTTTGTTCACTAGTTTCGTCGTCTTCTGTTTTCATCTGTCTTCAGTTTTCGCCGTTCAAGTCATCGTCTTTTCTTGTGTTGTGCAGTGCTTCAGTTTATCTATTCGTCAAACGTCCTTACGTCCTTAGTTCATTGTTAGCATTCTCCGGACTGACTGCTGCTGGACGGCCGTGTCTTAAAGTTCTGTGCTTTGTGGATTTTTTCTGTGTGTGACTGAATAAATGTATGTAAACCATGAATTATTTTAGTCTGTGTTTGTGTTGTCTGGGTGTTAGTGCTGGGTTGGGTGGGGGTTTCTAGTCCGCTCTCTTATAGAGCGTGACAGTCTGCTTTTTTTCTTCTTTTTTTTTTTTTTTTTTTTTTTTTTTTTACATTTATTTGCTTATTTATCATCATTGTTGTCTTTTTTTTTTTAAATTATTTTTTTATTATTATTATTATCATTATTATTATTATTTATTCATTTATTTTATTTTTTAATTTATTTTTTTAAAATTATTATTATTATTTAGTTATCTTTTTTTTTTCTTTTTTCTTTTTTTTTTTTCTTTTTTGTGCACATCACGTTTTTGCGCCTTATACATATTATTATTATTAGTAGTAGTTCCTTTTTTTATGTATTTATCTTCTTCTTCTTTTTTCCTTTTTTTTCTCAAGGCCTGACTAAGCGCGTTGGGTTACGCTGCTGGTCAGGCATCTGCTTGGCAGATGTGGTGTAGCGTATACGGATTTGTCCGAACGCAGTGACGCCTCCTTGAGCTACTGAAACTGAAACTGAAACTGAGCAGCAATGCAGAGCCTCCACTGGTGTGTGGCTTCCTGACGACTTTACATTAATAATTCCTTGAGGACTGCCGACATTGTGACTGCGACAGACGAACCCGGGTTTGACTGTGCACGGGAGACTCGACATGAGCGGCGTGGGAATTATGCCACTGAGTCTCTCTCTGTCTCTCTGTCTCTGTCTCTCTCTCTCTCTCTCTCTCTCTCTCTCTCTCTGTTTACGTATGTATTTGTGTGTCTCTGAATGTCGTGTGTACTTCATCATCGCCATCATCATCATCATTACCATCATCATCATCATTATCATTATCTCTCTCTCATATTGCACTTTTATATTATTATATTGATATATATTTTTGTCATTGCATTATGATTATGTACCTTTAAATGTTTACTGTGCATTTGAGTGTATTTGAATGTCATGTGTGTACTTCTATAACCTTTCGAGTATTTTGATTTCATTTCTCTTTGCCCTGAGGGCTGGATGTAAAAAAAAAAAAAAAAAAAGCATGTGCATGCTTATTCCACTTCCCTCATTCAAAAAAGTTTGTTTCATTCGTTCGTTCGTTCGTTCTCTCTCTTCGCCGTCTTGATACTGGTGTTGTTATTGCCGACAGTGGTGGTTGTGTCGTTGTCGTTGTCGTTGTTGTTGTTGGTGGTGGTGGTGGTGGTTTTCTCGCCCAATCCATTAGTTTGGCCGTTTCTGACGCAGACTGTGTATCAGACAGTATGTCAACAGATACATGAGTAATAATTAATGTGACCTTTTCCACCTACGTGCGTCATGCCTGGTGTAGCTATTTATTCTGGCAATACTTTCCTTCCAGCGACCAGCACTTTTGTTTTTGTTTTTTTCCGCGCGTCATATGGTATGTGCACGTGCGTACGTGAGAGAGTCAAAATTATTAATTGTTATGCTTAATAGTTTTCAATCCCATTGGCACGTATGTCATGAGTCCTAATCACTAAATCTATTAACATGGATGCTGAGCTACCTTTATGTCTTCATTACTGTGCTGAAATCAAGACAATTAACTCTCTCCATACGAACGGCGAAAGAGACGACGTTAACAGCATTTCACCCCAGTTACCATCATCAAAATATTGCAAGCGGAAGGCTCTTATACTGAAGAG
>NC_134904.1:17674507-17677007 GCF_041734735.1 Babylonia areolata | reverse complement strand
CTCCCCGCAACTTTCCCCTCCCCGGTAACTTTCCCCTCCCCGGTAACTTTCCCCTTACCGGCAACTTCCCCCTCCCGCAACTTTCCCCTTACCGGCAACTTTCCCTTTCCCGGCAACTTTCCCCTCCCGCAACACAAAGGTTCACATCCCAGGGGGCACACGAAATAAACTCCTTGCCTTGCCTTGTGTGTGTGTGTGTGTGTGTGTGTGTGTGTGTCTGTGTGTGTGTGTCTGTGTGTGTCTGTGTCTGTGTCTGTGAGTCTGTTTGTCTGTGTGTGCGTAACTCCAGAAGGCTGAAAATTCACACATTTGATCGAGAGTGGTATATATATCCCCAGCCTTTTTTTTTTTTTTTTCCCCCCAGTTTTCGGCTGGTTGTTGTGAATAGTGATTCATGACTTGAAAACACCACTTTCTACTGAGTTTTTCGCCCGGCAGTGCCGGAGATGGAAAGTGGTGTATAACTCCATTAGTGTCTCTGAAAAAACCCCAGTAGAAAGTGGTGTTCAGTCAAAAATCCATATATTTCGATAGAAAGACAGACAGACAAACAGAAAGATGGACAGATGCAGAGATAGATAGATAGATAGATAGATAGATAGATAAACAGACAGATAGATATTAGACGGTTTATCGTCCCATCCGAATAATGACCAGTATTCAGACTACCACCAAAGGTCTATTTGTATTTGTATTTCTTTTTATCACAACAGATTTCTCTGTGTGAAATTCGGGCTGCTCTCCCCCGGAAGAGCTCGTCGCTATACTATAGCACCACCCCTTTTTTGTTTTGTTTTTTTGTTTTTTGTTTTTCCTGCATGCAGTTTGATTTGTTTTTCCTATCGAAGTGGGTTTTTCTACAGAATTTTGCCAGGAACAACCCTTTTGTTGCCGTGGGAATTTTTATGTGCGCTAAGTGCATGCTGCACACGGGACCTCGGTTTATCGTCTCATCCGAATGACTAGTGTCCAGACCACCACTCAAGGTCTAGTGGAGGGGGAGAAAATATCGGCGGCTGAGCCGTGATTCGAACCAGCGCGCTCAGATTTTCTCGTTTCCAAGGCGGACGCGTTACCTCCGGACCAGCATTCAACCACTTACCCTCACTTACTTACGGACAGCAGTCACATTAGGGCCATTGGCATACAGACCTGACCAGAGCCATAAATCTTTCAGGGAGGTGGATATGCATGAAAAAGCCGACACGGATGAATGGTGGTCAATAGTTTGGAGGGAGAGAGACAGAGACAGGCAGATTGATAGAGGGACAGTGAGAGAGAGAGACAGAGACAGAGACAGACAGATTGACAGAGGGACAGTGAGAGAGAGTGTGTGTATGAGAGAGAGAGAGGGGGGGGGACAGAGAGAGAGAGAGACAGAGACAGGGACAGTGAGAGAGGAGAGAGACAGGGTTGACAGACGTAGACAGACAGAGAACATGAACATGAACATGAATGTTTATTCAGACAAAGGCCATGGTCCCGTACTGAAGGGGCTAATACAAAAGAACATAATTCATGATTCTCACGAACTAACAAAGGTAACAGTTAACAGACGTAAGGAATATGAAGAGACTGCAGTGCGTAGCCTCTTGCTTGCTTCATAAATATACATAGACAGACAGAGAGAGGGGCAGTGAGAGAGATAGAGTGGGTAGACAGAGCTGATCGATAGAGAGAGGGACAGTGAGAGAGCGAGAGAGAGAGGGGGGAGGCAGAGACAGAGACAGACAGACAGTGAGAGATAGAGAGAGAGGGGGGGAGGGGGGCAGAGTTGACAGACGTAGACAGATAGAGAGAGGGTCAGTAAGAGAGAGAGAGAGGGAGGAGGCAGAGTTGAGAGATAGAGAGAGGGACAGTGAGAGAGAGATAGAAAGAGACAGATACCTAGAGAGAGAGAGATAGTAGTGTAGTGTGCGCTCTCCCTGGGTAGAGCAGCCCGAATTTCACACAGAAATCTGTTGTGATGAAAAGAAATACAAATACAAATACAAATAAGCGAGTTCAGTTTTTTCAGCCGTTTTTCTTGTAGGATCATATACCTTCGTAGTTTTGACGTCAACTATATACTGAAAAAAAAAAGAAAAGATTCGCTGCTGTCATGCGTACACGTTGCTTTCACGCAAGGACGCACACACAAACACACACAAGTACGCGCGCGCCCACACACACGCACGCACGCATGCATGATCGCATGGACACGCGTTTGAACACATACGTGTATGTGTGTGCCCGCACACACACACACACACACACACACACACACACACACACACACACACACACACACACCACACACACACACACACCACACCACAGCCGTCTAACCTCAACCCCTCCCCCCCATTCCCTACCACCACCACAACAAAATCACCCACACCACCACCACCTTCCACCCCCTTTCCCCTACCACCACCACAACAACAAGAACACCTACCCCACCACCACCTCCACCACCGGTATCAACTATCAACATCCTCAACAAACGCAGTCAGTGTTC
>NC_134904.1:17662007-17664507 GCF_041734735.1 Babylonia areolata | reverse complement strand
TTAGGGGTAGATTCACTAAAGGATAGGGGTAGAATCAGGGTATGAGCGGCATTTAGATAGGTTACGGTAAAAAAGAATGTCTCTAAAATAATTATAGGGGTGGAATCGGGGAACATGTGTTACCGCTAAAATATTTGATTGAATTTTTTTTTCTTTTTTTGTTTTTTTTCCCCCATTCCATGTTAACGTGTGTTTTTTTTTTCATTCTATGTTAATGTTTTTCACAAATATAGGGTAAGCTCCCAATGCCTGATCAGCGCGTGGAGTTTATCAGTGTGTATGAGTATCAGCATCAGTAGCTCAAGGAGGCGTCACAGCGTTCGGTCAAATCCATATACGCTACACCACATCTGCCAAGCAGATGCCTGTCCAGCAGCGTAACCCAACGCGCTTATTATTCAGGCCTTGAGAAAAAATAATTAATTTTTAAAAAAGTGTGAATATTGGGCATTTGCATTTGATTGGGCATCTGTAGCAGATGTGGTGTAGCGTATATAGATCGGGCCAGTCCGCAAAACTTTGATTTCTACTTGGATCTGAAACTGCCAGAACTGATAATAAAGGAAATTGATAACACTCGTAAAGTTATGGTGGTGATGGTGGTAATGACGACGATGAAGAACAAGATGAAGAACAAGAAGAATAATTATGATGATGATGATGATGACGACGATGCTGACGAAGAAGATGACGTGTTGAATGTGATGATGATCATGATGCTGACGAAGATGATGACGTGTTGAATGTGATGATGATTATGATGCTGACGAAGAAGATGATGACGTGTTGAATGTGATGATGATTATGATGCTGACTAGGAAGATGACGTGTTGAATGTGATGATGATTATGATCCTGACGAAGAAGATGACGTGTTGAATTTGATGATGATTATGATGCTGACGAAGAAGATGACGTGTTGAATGTGATGATGATTATGATCCTGACGAAGAAGATGATGACGTGTTGAATGTGATGATGATTATGATGCTGACGAAGAAGATGACGTGTTGAATGTGATGATGATTATGATGCTGACGAAGAAGATGACGTGTTGAATGTGATGATGATTATGATGCTGACAATGACGCAGTGTAGTAAATGAGCGATTATGTTATTAATACACGTACAACAATCGGTGATGATATCGATGATCGTAACGTTGAACCTGATTATGGCGGTGATGATGACAACAGTGGAGATGGTGATGATCAATATTAATGAAGGAACAAATGAACAAACGAATGAATGAATGAATTAATTAATTGGTGGGCTAATGATCGAATAACTTTTGGTACTGATGATGATCACACACACACACACACACACACACACACACACACACACACACACACACATATATATATATATATATATATATATATATCTAAATATACACATATACACGTATGCATATACATATATACGATGGTTGCTTGTGGTTACAGATTCGAGTTTCTTCGAGCGTATATGCTGCACTGTTCTTCGTGGCTTTGTGTTCAACGTGACTGATAATAACGGACAGGTAGAGGGAAAGACAGAAGAAGAGAGGGTGGATGAATTAATCTTTTCTTTTCTTTTTTTAAATAAATTTTCTATAATTTCTTTTTTCTTTACTGAGAGTCACAGAGTGAGCAATATGATGTTTGTGGGTTTTTTTGTTTGTTTTGTTTGTTGTTGTTGTTTTTTCTTTCTTTTTTTATTTTTATTTTATTTTTTATTTTTAATCCAGCCATCGAAAGAATTGGGGGAGCGGGTGGTGGGTGGGGGAGGGAGGGGAGAAGAAATATAAAAAAAAAGAACAAAAATCATTGTATCAAACCAACGTGAACATTGTAGAGTCTAAATCATTGATACACGAATAAATGTTTACCGTTGGTAAAGGTAATCGAGAGAGAGAGGGGGGGAGAGAGAGAGAGAGAAAGAGAGAGAGGGAGAGAGAGGTTATAGGATCTAAATCATTGATACATGAATGAAAAGTTTTACCTTAGTTAAATGTGATTGAGAGAGAGCGAGCGAGAGAGAGAAGGGGAGGGGGAGGGGTGCAGACACAGAATGTGTGAGTGAGGAACGGAGAGAATTAGAGAAAGTGAGAAAGAGAGAGACAGAGCAGAGAAAGAGACAGAGAGATACAGGCAATGAGAAAATATATTAGTGTGTTAAGCTGTTGAAATGTCCTTACATCCATGACAAAGGCTGTAACCCCCCTCTCTCTCAATCTCTCTCTCCCTCTTTGCCTTTGTGTCTCTCTACCTCTCTGTCTCTGTCTCTGTCTCTCTGCGCAAGTGTAAGAAAGTGTTCATCTTATGTAGTAGAGGAAAAGTACATTATAAGAAATTAAAGTTTAAACATATTGTGGTGTGTAATGAAGTGTCATAGGAAGGAGAATATATGTATGCATATCAACAAGTATTAACTTATAACAATGTAAATATAAATAGCGACATTAATTATAATACATCAAAGGAGGATACCAACTGGACTGGAGTTTACAATTTCCG
>NC_134904.1:17574507-17657007 GCF_041734735.1 Babylonia areolata | reverse complement strand
ACACACACATACTTCCCAGTTAAACAAGATCTGGCTGTTGTGGTGGTTTGTGTGTGTGTGTGTGTGTGTGTTTTTGTTTTTTTTTTACTCTTCATGAGACGTAAGGGACATAACACAAGACGAAGGGGCATAACTCGAACCATCAGACCGTTGTTTGTAGGACATGTCTTTCTCCTGTAAAGAGTAAACAGTTCCTGATTTTGCCTCCCTCATTTTCTCCCAACAACTTTCCCACTACTTAGCGTGGTATCACCTGGTCTGCTATAATGACTGAAAAAAATACAGGCTTTATAATAACACCCACCCCCCTGTCCCGTCCCCCCACCCCTCCCAACGCACACACACAGACAGATAGATAGATAGATAGATGTTCACGGTTCTGTGAATAGATAATTATTAATTGTCTGGGTTTATCCTTGCTCTTGTTTACGTTACATAACGACGTAAAAAAAAGTGTCTCTTTAATGAACACACAGTCGATTCCCTCGATCGCTTCCTGCATGTGTATCTGTATTCAGCCTGGCCATCGCCTGTTCTCAGGATGGTGTCATCAGTGTTATCGTTTCTTTCATGTGTATCTCTGTTCAGCCTGGCCATCGCCTGTTCTCAGGGTGGTGTCATCAGTGTTATCGTTTCTTGCATGTGTATCTGTGTTCAGCCTGGCCATCGCCTGTTCTCAGGGTGGTGTCATCAGTGTTATCGTTTCTTTCCAGTCCCCACCAATCTGGACGTGAAGAAGAAAGCTCTCCTCATTGGCTCTGTCTTTGTCGTGGTGAGTGTTTCTGTGTCTTTATAGAGTTATTCTCTCTGTCTGTCTGCCTGTCTGTCTGTCTCTGATATATGTATATAAAAAATATGTTTAAAAAGTACACACACACACACACACACACACACACACACACACACACACACAATCATATATATATATAATTGTGTGTGTGTGTGTGTGAGAGAGAGAGAGAGAGAGAGAGCATAATGTGAAGACATACTTCTCTTCTTCTTCGTACGTGGGCTGGTACTCCCACGTTCACTCTTTTGTAAACGAGTGGGCTTTTATGTGTATGACCGTTTTTACCCCGCTGTGTAGGCAGCCATACTCCGTTTTCGGGGGTCTGCATGCTGGATATGTTCTTGTTTCCATAATCCACTGAACACTGACATGGATTACAGGATCTTTAACGTGCGTATTTGATCTTATGCTTGCTTGCGTATACACACGAAGGTGGCCCAGGCACAAGAAGGTCTGCACATATGTTGACCTGGGAAATCGGAAAAATCTCCAAACTTTACCTACCAAAGCGCTGTTACCGAGATTCGAACCCGGGACCCTCAGATTGAAAGTCCAACGCTTTATCCACTTGGCTATTGTCATGAATGTTACTCCCATTTTTTTCGCAGACATCATCACCATCATCGTATCAGAGGCTTGCCGTTCAACAATGTAAAAAAGAAACAACAAAACCAAAATTGTTAACGTTTTCGTTTTACATGTCCAACGATTTGACCTGCACGGACGTTGACAACTCTAAGGTAACAAACGGTAATGATGTCGATAATTTCTATGACGACGATGATGATGATGATTGATACCGATAATGACGACAACGTTGATGACGGTGAAAATGATCATCATTCAGATAATGACGATGGCAATGATAATGAAGCCGATAATGACGAATACAGTGATGACAGTGATGATGATGATGATGACGATGATGGTGGTGCCGTCAGTTATGACAACGACGACGACGATAATGACGGGAATGATGATGATGATGAAGATGATGATGATAAGGACAACGAAGATGACTGGTAATCTTTTTTTTTTCTGTTTGCAGGACATGATGGTCTTTGAGCAGCAGAACAAGGCCAGCTAACTGCCCAGTGGACTGTTTCACGACACAACACAAAGGAAGATACGCCTCACCAAATACTGTTGATGCACGCCCCTACACTCACAAACACGCATACACACACACACACACACACACACACACAGACGCACACACACACACAGACGCACACGCGCACTCACGCACGCGCACACACACACGCACACACACACACACACACATTCATGCACACCGCACGTGCACCTGAACACAGCCGTACAGCTTGCCCCCCACCACCCCGCTCACCCCATCCATCCGCACACAGTGTAAATCAGTTGTTTTAAATGAAATCAAAATACTTTGGTTTGAAAGGCATATATCGACCTCAGTCTGCTTGGTTTCGGATTTGTCTTGACACATTTTGCATTTGACCACTTTTTTTTTTTAAACCTTTTATGCACACTTTATGATAAATCTTGTTGTGGTTTGATTATGTTTTCTGAACTCATCCAAGCGCTTGCTTGTACAAATACATAAACCATTATATTATAATTCTATTTTTCTCTCTCTGTCTCTGTCTCTCTGTTTGATCATTTTAATCGTGTACCACCAAAAAAGAAAAAAAAAAAGAAAGAAAAAAAAAGAACCCCCCCTCAAAAAAAACCCAAACAAAACAAACAAACAAACAAAAAAACAGTGACAGGCTTTTTTTTCTTCTCTCCTTTGTCCTATGGTTGATGACGGCAGTAAGTAAGAATCTGTGTGGGTTTGTGTTAAACCCACGTTAATAAAGATTTTGTCTTATCTCTGTCTCGTGTGTGTGTGTGTGTGTGTGTGTGTGTGTTTGCACTTCTCTCTCTCTCTCTCTCTCACCTGTTTGACAGAGACAGACGTTCTGAGAAACTGAGGACAGATTCACACTCCAGCACACATCTGTGCAGGAGACAGAAACAGAAAGAGGCCATGCAACACTCAATGGACACAGGGGACACAAACACACACGTTTATTTTCCTCTTTATTCTTGTATTTATTTTTTATGCAAACTATCTCAGTATCAGGAAGTTTATTGATTATCTGGGAGTAGGAGGATGCAGACTTTGCGTTCAGGTTGTACATCATGGAAGCTAAAATGGAAACATATCATGAATAGTATACAGATGATTATCTGGGAGTAGGAGGATGCAGACTTTGCGTTCAGGTTGTACATCATGGAAGCTAAAATGGAAACATATCATGAATAGTATACAGATGATTATCTGGTAGTAGGAGGGTGCAGACTTTGCGTTCAGGTTGTGTACATCATGGAAGCTAAAATGGAAACATATCATGAATAGTATACAGATGATTATCTGGGAGTAGGAGGATGCAGACTTTGCGTTCAGGCTGTACATCATGGAAGCTAAAATGGAAACATATCATGAATAGTATACAGATGATTATCTGGGAGTAGGAGGGTGCAGACTTTGCGTTCAGGTTGTACATCATGGAAGCTAAAATGGAAACATATCATGAATAGTATACAGATGATTATCTGGGAGTAGGAGGGTGCAGACTTTGCGTTCAGGTTGTACATCATGGAAGCTAAAATGGAAACATATCATGAATAGTATACAGATGATTATCTGGGAGTAGGAGGGTGCAGACTTTGCGTTCAGGTTGTACATCATGGAAGCTAAAATGGAAACATATCATGAATAGTATACAGATGATTATCTGGGAGTAGGAGGGTGCAGACTTTGCGTTCAGGTTGTACATCATGGAAGCTAAAATGGAAACATATCATGAATAGTATACAGATGATTATCTGGGAGTAGGAGGGTGCAGACTTTGCGTTCAGGTTGTACATCATGGAAGCTAAAATGGAAACATGTCATGAATAGTATACAGATGATTATCTGGGAGTAGGAGGGTGCAGACTTTGCGTTCAGGTTGTACATCATGGAAGCTAAAATGGAAGCATATCATGAATACAGATGCAGAAGCCATGTAGTTCCCACTTCTTTCTGCCCTGCGGATTTTTATTGTCTCAAAACACCAAATATAGACATGTAGGTTCTGCAGCCACAGTGTCCTTGTCCTGCTGCTTATGGGTTATCTTGTGTTCTCCCAGCTTTTTGAAGATGTTTTTCTTTTTCGTTTTGTTTTGTGGCCTCAGTTGCATGCAAGATCACGGAGCACATTGTCTCACTCTTTTTTCTTCTTTTTTTTTTTAATGGTCTTCACGTGTCTTTCTTATATTGGCCGAAACAAAAAACAAACCACATAACAACAACAAAACCTAACAATAAAAAAACACGAAAAAACAACAACCCCCCCCCCCCCCCAAAAAAAAAAAGAACTCTACCAGCCACATACATTCACATCATGCACAATTCTTTATCTGTGTGATATTCTAGATATTGAAGAGATGTTACCACTGGATTCAGTTTTCCAGCTCGCTTGAAGCCGTTTTCCGTGAGCTTCCTGTCTGTTTCAGAATTAATGCTATCTGGAAATCAGAATTTGTGTTTAAAATGCTCCCTGGAAATCAGAATCTGTGTTTAAAATGCTCCCTGAAAATCAGAATCCGTGTTTAAAATGCTCCACGAAAATAATGCAGAATCTGTGTTGAAAATGCTATCTGAAAATCCGAATCGATACAGTCCTGAAAATCCGAATCTGTACAGAGTCCAGTGGTGTGTCAGCCTTGTGAGATAAGATCTTACTGCGAATTTCACATCATGGGGAACGTCTTTTACTGAGACTGAACTGGTTCCATATGTTCAGGTTCACAGCTGTGCTTGTCGTGGGACTCTGATAGTTATAGTTATTATTTGTGTGTGCGTGACACAGGAAATGAAAATCCAGATTTCGTTCTTGTTCTCTGTTTGTAAATCGTCAGGCATCAAAAGGGAGCCACGAAGACTTTGTCTCTTTTTATAATCATACACAATCTTCACTATTACAATTGAAATAATAATAATAATAATAATAATAATAATGGGCATTTATGGCGCTTAATCTTACCAAAGCCCTAAGCGCTTATAAAAACAAGAATACATATAGGACAAGTATACTGGGACGAAACAGCACAGGCATCAAGGGACAGTCACCACATTCCACCACGATTTTGCCATTCTCTTATCGCGCACACAACAGACGCACACGCAGAAGGGACACACAAACTGGAGAGGAATGAAATAGAGATGCCAATCAGGATGTGAAAAGAATAGTTTTAAGAGAAGATTTGAAGGATGACAGAGAAACCGAACTGCGGAGGGAAAGAGGGAGCTTATTCCACGAGGACCGGGGCCTGGAAAGAGAATGAGCGTTGGCCCGCGGTCTTGGTATTAAAGCGCGGGATACGGAGAAGGTGAGTGTCAGATGACGAGCGCAACTGTCGCGACTGAACGAATTTTTTTTTTTCAAAACGTGAGTGTTCAAATGGCCAGACATAAAAAAACTTCAAGGTCACTGCACCCCGCTTGGGAGTAAAATTCAATGTCGCCTGCGGAAGACCTTTCACGTGAAGAATAGGGAAACCCATCGGAAAACAAGAGGTAAAGCCCCCATGACTCACTGGTGCTTCGCGCTTTATCCAGTAAAGGAATCATGAGGAGACAGAAAAAAAATATTTAAAAATCGTTAAAGAGTGTTGTATATTGAATATGATAAACAAATATATAGTTATGTATAAAAAAAAAAAATCATATGTGTGTGTGTGTGTGTGTGTGTGTGTGTGTGTGTAAAATAAGCTTGGGAGGAAAAAAAAGAAAGAAAAAAGGCCATGCGAGCAGGATGGAATCCATGAATGTTCAGTTCCAAAGCAAGCAGACTAATCCCCACAGCTGAGGTGCATCTGACGTCACTGGACTAAGCATAATATTCAAAGCAATGTTGTGGCTTTCTTCATGTGCAGTGAATAGACGTGATTGTACTGGACGTAATAACGCCGTTTAAATCATGTTTTTTGGCGTGTTTTATTATATCTCGATTATTCTTTTATTTCGGCGGTAAAGGAGAGGTTGCCATCGCTGCAAGCATACCGCAACACATGGTAGATCTCTAGATCTGCACGAACAAGTCAGTGGGCAACGGGCTGCCGAAGAAACGATCGATTCGATTTTTCTTTTGTGTCCATTCCAGTTAATTCAGTGTCCACTTAAGGATATTGATATGCAGTAAACATGTCGATGGTGTTGTTAGTATCACTGTCTGTGTTCTGTCAAAAAATTGTATTTCTTTCCTTTTAATTCTGAACAAGAAAAACGAGGTCATGTATTCTTACCAAACACAACCTACATCTCAGCAAGTCAGTGGATGGAAAGCGGTTTTTTTTTTCCCAATAGAATTTTCAGATTTCAGGCGAACCTTAACGAAATAAAGTTGTTTATGATACGAAAATACGGCTTCATTCGGGAGACTTACTGTAACCTATTATTGGTATGACTGTGAAGATTTTTTTTCATACTATATTTAAGCCAAATTTGGTATTGGCAGACAAAGTATTTCTTGAGAAAATGGTAATATTAAAATTTACTACACACACACACAAATGAACACCGGATTAAAACATTGACTCACTTTGTTTACATAAGTGAGTAAAAAAAAAAAGAGGGCTATAGCATTTGTAAATCGCAGTTTAGATCTCTTTGTTGTACAATAACCATTAATGAATTCTGTTGAAATTGCTCGAGGGTATTTTGACCCAGACCGCAGACAAACATACGTAATTTTACAGACAGACATTTGCGTGCACATGACGTAAAGACAGACTGGCGTCTCCTGATGATGTAAACACTTCAGTGTTCGGATAAATTGTAACTGGGACGGTTCGAAAATCGACCGTGGAGTAACGTCAGTTTGGTGAGTGTGAATGATCTGATGGACAGAGTACTCTTGTTCTGTGCTTTGATGATTTTAATGTTGTCAGTCTGCGTGTTGGTCGGTCATTAATTCAACGTCTGTTAGTATTCACTAATGTGACTTTTGACAGAAAAAAAAAGTGTGTTATGTGTATGTGTACGGGAACGGGCTGGGAAAAAATAGGGTCTATACAATTACACACGTGACGAGAAATTGAAATTTAGTGCCTATAATATAAAAGGAAATCTGTGGGGTTGGAACAAAGCAAATAATCGAATCAATCAACTATAAAATCAATTGACGAATAATTAATATATGAGTCAGATACCAGAATACATACAGTAATTAGCAACGGAACATTTGGATAAACCAAACCAAAAATTCCTCAGCACGAAGAGTAAATATTTTTGTAACTGAGTTGTTGGAAAGTATATGAATGATCATAGGCTCAAGCAGGTGTTACAACGGTAATCAATTGTCCGGTGAGGAGCGGACGCTGCTATGTAACGTCTGTTTCTTGCAGTAGCGAGACGTTGTCACTGACCTTTAAAATAAGCTGTCGTTCTGGTAAATGAGAGACCTCCATGCTAGTCTTTTTGCTGTCGGGGCTTCGAGGTTGAATGCCGCACCATTTGAGGTTGCTCTAAGGTGTCCTTATAGTCGCAGTTGTTTTTATCTTCCCTGTCTGCGCGAGCCTTTCGTCAGCTGATCGTACATCAGTTGTCCATTTTGGTGACCTGGACAGTCCGGCGTGGCGGTGTCTTCAGCAACATAGACCCAATACTTGTTCTGAAAAAAAAGAAAAAAAATATATATATATATATATATTTTTTTTTTTCCTTCTTCTTCTTCTTCTTTCTTCTTTGACCTGTGAGCGGATGACGGGCGCGACAGCCGAGTTGTTGAACTTTCATTCTGAAGGTCCTAGGTTCGATTCTCGGTAACGGCGACTAGTGGGTATTTCCTATCTCCCAGGTCAACATAATAAGGTGCAGACCTGCTTGTATCTGGACCCTCATCGTGTGCGTGTGTGTGTGTTTATATATATATATATATATATATATATATATATACACGCAGAAGATCAGAATTAATACGTACGTTCAAGATTACGTTTCCCATGTCAGCGTTCGGTGGCTTATGGAAACAAGAACATACCGAGCATACCGAAAACGGAGTACGGCTGCCTACATAGTGGGATAAAAACAAAACAAAAACAAAAACAACAACAAAAAGAAACGGTCACACGCATGAAATCTGTATGAGTGTATATGTGTGCGTGACTAAAATCTGATCGAATGGCACAGGAAACGAATGATGAGCGCCCAATGGCAGCCGTCAGTCGGCTTTACCCAGGTAGGCAGCCTGTTGTGCAAACGACACCGTGTTTGTAAAGCGCTTAGAGCTTAGTCTCCGACCGAGGATAGGCACTATGTAAGTATCCATATCATCATCACCACCACCACCACCACCTCCACCACCACCATCATCATCATCATCATCATCACCATCATCATCATCATCATCTTCATCATCATCCTACGCTGCGATCTCACGTGGACCTGTTCCAGCTGCTTGATGTGCCTACGATTCTGTATGGCCCACTTCGCACACCCATCTCTGTCACAAACGAACGAACTATACCATACCACGTACTTGAATCCGTGTAAAAAGGACTCTCAGAAGATTGTTGTACGGGTGTGCAGGAGTCGAATGAACTCCTGCCTGTCTAACTCGCATCCTCGTGCGGGCGCCTGCCAGTCTGGGTGCTTGGCACGGGGTTTCCTGTCAATGCGGGGACTTCCTCCGCTCTGCCGTCTTCTTCTTGTAGCACACGCCTTCTCCGTTTGAGTCTGTCTTCATGTTATTTCCCCTGTTTTCATGTTATTTCCCCTGAGCGTGACCACTTTCCACTATCATCCTCTCTCCTTGGGGAAGCCAGGAGTACTTTCAGTATAATATGTTACTGTATACTGTATACTATATATATATATATATATATATATATATATATATATATATATATTAATTCTAGAGAGCCTTGAATATGCTTGTTATCTTTCTCTGGACGTGATAATTCGGCCTTTATTATTTTTCTCTCAGGACGTGTAAAATGCCGGTTGGTAATAATTATGTTTGGTTTTGTGTGCCTGTTATATACAGTTTCATTGCATATGTATTATCTTTTTTGTTCATTTTGTTTTTATCCTCCGATGAAATTGACTGAATGGTCAGCGTCAGAGGCATGATATATAGGTTTATGTGCACGAATGTGACTGTGCTTATGTCTGTCTTAAAAATAAAAAAAAATAAAAAAAAATCAATTCTGCGGGACCGATATTTTCAGTTCTCCCCCCCCCCCCCCCCCCAGCCTTAATCAACAAAAGATAAAGGAACCATAGAGTGCGAGCTTTCAACAGTTTGGGGTTGATTTCTCACTCTCCCGAGTCTATCTATCTGTTAAATCATTTGTCGTTTTGAGATAAAAGAGCAAACCATTTCCACTAACTTTAAAAAGTTTAGTTGTTTTTTGGGTTTGTTTTTTTTAATTCACATACGTATCGATTTATATATCTGTTTATTCAGTAGACCACTTCCAGCCGGAGTAGAACCGAATGCCAGAAATATGCCGATTGTCCAACAGCCTAAATCACGTAATACTTCATGTTCATTCCGGTTTTTTTGTTTGTTTTTTGTTTTTTTTTTGTTTTGTTGTTGTTGTTTGTTTGTTTGTGTGTGTGTGTGTGTGTGTGTGTGTGTGTGTGTGTGTGTGTGTGTGTGTTCATTTCTTTCCTTTTCTTCTTGCTGTTTTTGTTTCCTTTCTTTCCTGGTCACTTTCTTTCTTCATTTGATTCTTAATCTTTCTTCCTTTTGTTTTCTTGTTTACTGTATCATTTCATTCTTATATACTCTTTTTCTTCTGTTGTTTCTTTTGTTTTCTTTTTCTTTCTTCCCTTTCGTTCGTTTCTTTGTTTCGTTTCTTTTCTGTTCTTTCTTTTTCCTGTCATTTGTTTCGTTTCTTTTCTGCCTTTCTTTTTCCTGTCATTTGTTTCTTTTCTGCCTTTCTTTTTCCCTGTCATCTGTTTCTTTTCTGTCTTTCTTTTTCCTGTCATTTGTTTCGTTTCTGTTCTGTTCTTTCTTTTTCCTGACATTTGTTTCGTTTCTTTTCTGCCTTTCTTTTTCCTGTCATTTGTTTCTTTTCTTTTCTGTCTTTCTTTTTCCTGTCATTTGTTTCGTTTCTTTTCTGCCTTTCTTTTTCTAGTCATTTGTTTCGTTTCTTTTCTGTCTTTCTTTTTCCTGTCATTTGTTTCGTTTCTTTTCTGTCTTTCTTTTTCCTGTCATTTGTTTCTTTTCTTTTCTGCCTTTCTTTTTCCTGTCATTTGTTTCTTTTCTGCCTTTCTTTTTCCTGTCATTTGTTTCTTTTCTGTTCTTTCTTTTTCCTGTCATTTGTTTCGTTTCTTTTCTGTCTTTCTTTTTCCTGTCATTTGTTTCGTTTCTTTTCTTTCTTTTTCCAGTCATCTGTTTCTTTTCTGCCTTTCTTTTTCCTGTCATCTGTTTCTTTTCTGTCTTTCTTTTTCCTGTCATTTGTTTCTTTTCTGTCTTTCTTTTTCCTGTCATTTGTTTCGTTTCTTTTCTGCCTTTCTTTTCCCTGTCATTTGTTTCTTTTCTGTCTTTCTTTTTCCTGTCATTTGTTTCTTTTCTGTCTTTCTTTTTCCTGTCATTTGTTTCTTTTCTGTTCTTTCTTTTTCCCTGTCATTTGTTTCGTTTCTTTTCTGCCTTTCTTTTTCCTGTCATTTGTTTCGTTTCTTTTCTGCCTTTCTTTTTCCTGTCATTTGTTTCTTTTCTTTTCTGCCTTTCTTTTTCCTGTCATCTGTTTCTTTTCTGCCTTTCTTTTTCCTGTCATCTGTTTCTTTTCTGTCTTTCTTTTTCCTGTCATCTGTTTCTTTTCTGTCTTTCTTTTTTCCCTGTCATCTGTTTCTTTTCTGCCTTTCTTTTTCCTGTCATCTGTTTCTTTTCTGTCTTTCTTTTTCCTGTCATTTGTTTCTTTTCTGTCTTTCTTTTTCCTGTCATTTGTTTCTTTTCTGTCTTTCTTTTTTCCCTGTCATCTGTTTCTTTTCTGCCTTTCTTTTTCCTGTCATTTGTTTCTTTTCTGTCTTTCTTTTTCCTGTCATTTGTTTCTTTTCTGTCTTTCTTTTTCCTGTCATTTGTTTCTTTTCTTTTCTGCCTTTCTTTTTCCTGTCATTTGTTTCTTTTCTTTTCTGTCTTTCTTTTTCCTGTTATTTGTTTCTTTTCTTTTCTGTCTTTCTTTTTCCTGTTATTTGTTTCGTTTCTTTTCTGCCTTTCTTTTTCCTGTTATTTGTTTCGTTTCTTTGCCGTTCTTTCTTTCATTTTAGTTTTCTTTCTTTCTTTCCTTCCTTCTGCCTGTCTCCATTTCTCTTTTACTGTTGCTTTTCGCCATCCTTTATTTCTTTTGTTCGTTTGTTTTCTTTCGTTCGTTCTGTTTTATTCCCTCTGTCTCTTCCTTTTTTGACGCCCAGCTTCCTTTCTTTGTAATTTGCTCTTTCTCTCTCTCTCTCTCTCTCTCTCTCTCTCTCTCTCTCTCTCTCTCTGTCTCTCTCTGTGTGTCTCTCTCTCTGTGTCTCTGTCTCTCTCTCTTTCTCTCTGTCTGTCTGTCTCTCTCTGTGTCTCTGTCCCTCTCTCTTTCTCTGTCTCTTTCTCTCTGTCTCTCTGTTTCTCTCACTCTCTGTCTCTGTTTCTCTCCCTCTGTCTCTGTCTCTCTGTCTCGCTCTGTGTGTCTTTCTCTGTCACTGTCTCAGTCTCACTCTCTTTCTCTGTCTGTCTCCGTGTGTGTGTGTGTGTCTCTCTCTCTGTCTCTTTATCTCTGTCTCTGTCTGTCTGTCTCTGCCTCCTGTGTCTGTGTCTCTGTCTCTCTGTCTCTCTCTCTCTGTGTCTCTGTCTCTCTCTCTGTCTCTGTCTCTCTTTCTCTCTCCGTCTCTCTGTGTGTCTCTGTCCCTATCTCTGTCTCTCTCTCTCTCACACACACACACACACACACACACACACACACACACACACACATTTCCCAAACCAAAGTCAGGTACCCATTCACATCTGGGTGGGAGTGAGGAAAAAATGGGAGAAGATCGAGTGCCTTTCCCAGGGACACACCACTCCGTGTCGAAACTGGGCCTCGAACTCTGATCACTGGTAAACACTGGTGAACACCGGATCAGAGGTCCAACGCCTAACAAGCTGCTATGCCTCGTCGCCTCCCTTTGCACAGTAAGACAACGAAATGAATTAGCATAAGATGCAGTCAATAGAATAAGAAGATTTGAAAATTGTAATCAAATGAAAACCACCTTCTGTTCTTGTGATCAAATACAGAATGGCAACGAGATATGAGCAACAACAATGATGATGACGAGGATGATGCCAGCAAAGAAGGCGAAGACCCCGAAGGTGGAAGCAGTGCATCTGTTGACGGCACCAGAGCTGTTGAACCTGAAGCCAGGAAGGACGGTAAGGAGCCAAACAGAAATCGAGACGAGCTGGAAAAAAGAGAAAATCGCGCGGAAAGCGCAGCAACGATCAGATGTTCGTGTGAACTTCTGTTCCTTCTCGTTGTTGTGATCTTGTATCCATTCTCGTTGTTGTGATCTTGTATCCGTTCTCGTAAGTACTGTCTGTGTTCACTTTTCCAAGAATGTTTTTTTCTTCTTGTGATTGCCGTTGTTTTGGGGTTTTTTTGTTGTTGTTTTTTTGTGTGTGTGTTTACTCGTTTGTCTATATGTTTCATTATTTTTCATTTCGTGTTACGTTAAGGTGTACGCAAATATGATATCAACACGCAATTAAAAAAAAAAAAAAATTAAAAAATTAAAAAAAAAAAGAAAAAAAAAACCAAGAGAGAAATATGAAAGACTAATAAGAGGAGACGATTTATTTCCAAGGCAGTAGGTTAGTAAACCGATAAATAAGTAAGCATGCAAATGATTTTTTTCCAAAGGAAACCATATAAAACATTTCAATATAAATATACGAGGAACAAGCCAGCAAGTAATTTAAACAAAGGAAACTATATAAAACACATCACGAATAAGTGTATGTAAACACATATACACACAAACACACCGTTTTTGCTCGCACACGTGCCAAGTTAGATAGTATACACGGGAGGAGCAGGTGGTGGTTTGTATATGTTTATTTTTCACAGTGAAAAAACACTTCATTCTTTATTTGCGGATCAGTGCATGAAAACATTTATGTAGAACTGATTTTATCGGAGCTATAATACTAAAAAAAAAAAAAAACCCAACCAGTCCAGAGCAAGCTCGAACAGCGAAATCACGTGACTAACGATCGACATAAAAATGACTATTGAATTCTCTCTCTCTCTCTCTCTCTCTCTTGCTGTACTCATTTTATAGGCGGGAATCTGAACACGGAACAAAGAAGCAACACGTGTCGACAATGGGATTCTTATTCAGGCAAACCAGCAGCAACACATGTAAACAAAGACAAATAGTCACATAGAAAACCAGCAACACCTGTAAACAAAGACGAACAGACACAGGGCAAACCAGCAACACCTGTAAACAAAGACGAACAGACACAGGGCAAACCAGCAACACCTGTAAACAAAGACGAACAGACACAGGGCAAACCAGCAACACCTGTAAACAAAGACGAACAGACACAGGGCAAACCAGCAACACCTGTAAACAAAGACGAACAGACACAGGGCAAACCAGCAACACCTGTAAACAAAGACGAACAGACACAGGGCAAACCAGCAACACCTGTAAACAAAGACGAACAGACACAGGGCAAACCAGCAACACCTGTAAACAAAGACGAACAGACACAGGGCAAACCAGCAACACCTGTAGACAAAGACAGACACCGATAGATACATTTGTCTTTCCTGAAAGTTTCTACATTCGAAGGACTCTTCTGAGTTCGAAGGACTCTTTTATCCTTTTCTGGGTTGGAAAGACACGATAGTTTCTGGGTTGGAAAGTGACGATAGTTTCTGGGGTTGGAAAGACACGGGGGTTGAAAGACATGATAGTTTCTAGGTAGGAAAGACACTATACCTTCTAGGTTGGAAAGACACGATAGTTTCTGGGTTGGAAAGACATGATGGTTTCTAGGTAGGAAAGACACGGGGGTTGGAAAGACACGATAGTTTCTAGGTAGGAAAGACACGATACCTTCTAGGTTGGAAAGACACGATAGTTTCTGGGTTGGAAAGACACGATAGTTTCTGGGTTGGAAAGACACGGGGTTGGAAAGACATGATAGTTTATGGGTTGGAAAGACACGGGGGTTGAAAAATACGATAGTTTCTAGGTAGGAAAGACACGATAGCTTCTAGGTTGGAAAGACACGATAGTTTCTGGGTTGGAAAGACACGGGGATTGGAAAGACACGATAGTTTCTAGGTTGGAAAGACACGATAGTTTCTGGGTTGGAAAGACACGATAGTTTCTGGGTTGGAAAGACACGGGGTTGGAAAGACATGATAGTTTATGGGTTGGAAAGACACGGGGGTTGAAAAATACGATAGTTTCTAGGTAGGAAAGACACGATAGCTTCTAGGTTGGAAAGACACGATAGTTTCTGGGTTGGAAAGACATGATGGTTTCTGGGTTGGAAAGACACGGGGGTTGGAAAGACATGATAGTTTCTGGGTTGGAAAGACACGATAGTTTATGGGTTGGAAAGACACGGGGATTGGACAGACACGATAGTTTCTAGGTAGGAAAGACACGATAGTTTCTGGGTTGGAAAGACACGATAATTTCTGGGTTGGAAAGACATGATGGTTTCTGGGTAGGAAAGACACGGGGGTTGGAAAGACATGATAGTTTCTGGGTTGGAAAGACACGATAGTTTATGGGTTGGAAAGACACGGGGGTTGGAAAGACATGATAGTTTCTGGGTTGGAAAGACACGATAGTTTATGGGTTGGAAAGACACGGGGGTTGTAAAGACATGATAGTTTATGGGTTGGAAAGACACGGGGGTTGTAAAGACATGATAGTTTATGGGTTGGAAAGACACGGGGGTTGTAAAGACATGATAGTTTCTGGGTTGGAAAGACACGACAGTTTATGGGTTGGAAAGACACGGGGGTTGTAAAGACATGATAGTTTATGGGTTGGAAAGACACGGGGGTTGGAAAGACATGATAGTTTATGGGTTGGAAAGACACGGGGGTTGGAAAGACACGATAGTTCCTAGTTTGGAAAGACACGATAGTTTCTAGGTTGGAAAGACACGATAGTCTGTGGGTTGGAAAGACACGATAGTCTCTGGGTTGCAAGGACTCTTTGTCCTTCATGAAAGTGTCTGGGCTGGAAGGACTTTCGTCCTCCATGATAGTTTATGTGTGAGAATTAGTCTTTTTGTCCTTCACGATAGTTTCTGGGTTGCAAAGACGTGATGGGTTCTGGGTTGGAAACTCTCTTTTTGTCTCTCCTGACAGTTTCTTGGATCGTAGGACTCTTGGTTTGTCTGGAGGCAACCTTTAATTTGTCACTTTTTTTTTCTTTCTTTTTTTAAGGCCAGAGTAAAAACAACCCATAAGATTTTGCAAACAAGGAAAGAAAATGTTACAGCAAGTTACACTGGCCACAATTACCATCAGCCTGTTATTGACGACACTTTGTTGGGTGTAGCATGAAGGTGAGGAGGAAGGTGGCTAGAATGGTTGAAACGCATATCTGCCAATAGAGGGTGGACGAGGGGCTGGGTTCGATTCCCGCTCTCGCCCTTACTCCTAAGTTTGACTGGCGTCTGGTCATTTGGATTAAACAATAAACCGAGGCCCCATGTACAGCACGCACTTGGCGCACAGACCAAAAAAGAACAAGAGAGGCAAGGCCTTCGAGACTCACTTGTGATATGTATTGAGTATAATTTCAAAATGTAATGTTTAAGATGACAAAGATCAGTTTAAAGCGAATTAAGTCCCCTAGCATTAATTACAGAGTAATTTCTCCTTTTTACTAACTGCACCAAAACGTTTGCAAAATAAATAAAACTTCCATGCTTAGCAAAAGAAGTTCCTGTTTGAACAAAAAAAATTATAATAATGACCGCTCTTGTTGTTGGGTCAGAATATCAGATCAAAGTGCCAAGTTTAGAGAATACAATAAATATAAATATAACAGTAAATTCAGTAAAATTAGGCTTCATTTTTTATTTTTTTGTGCCCATCCCAGAGATGCAATATTGTTTTAAACAAGATGACTGGAAAGAACTGAATTTTTCCTATTTTTATGCCTAATTTGGTGTCAACTGACAAAGTATTTGCAGAGAAAATGTCAATGTTGAAGTTTACCACGGACACACAGACACACACACAGTGACAACCGAACAACAGGTTAAAACATAGACTCACTTTGTTTACACAAGTGAGTCAAAAAAGAAAGACAACCCATGACAACAAAAGTTGTCATCTGGCAAAATTCTGTTGAAGAAATCCACTCTTGATAAGTACACAAAGAGAAATGCATGCACTCAAAGCCTGACTAAGTGCTTTGGGTTATGCTGCTGGCCAGGCATCTGCCAATCAAATGTGGTGTAGCGTGTATGGATTTGTCCGAACGCAGTGACGCCTCCTTGAGAAACTGAGACTGAGCCTGGTAAACGTGTATGGCAAATAGTATAACAGAACAGTCTGACCGCATGACTCCATGTCTTGTCAAACTTCTTAATATGATTTATATTGTCCCTGTAGTAACACCGAATGCACATTATACGCATTCACACATATGCTTTCACTTTTCAGTTTCAGTTTCTCGATGAGGCATCACTGCGTTCGGACAAATCCATATACGCTTTTCCACATCTGCTAGCCAGGAGTCTCACCAGCAGCATAACCCAATGCGCTTAGTCGGGCCATGCACAATTATATTGGCTAGTTGTGTGTGTGACTTGTGTGGATTCCTTTTGCCAGAGGACAGCATATTGCTACTGGTTCTTTTTTCAGTGCGCCAAGTGCACTCTGCTGATGGGACAAGGTTCATCGTCTCATCCGAATGACAAGGCGCTAAGATTGATTTTCCAGTCACACACACACACACACACACACATGCACACACACACACATGCACACGCTCACACACACACACCCACATGCTTACGCACGCACACACACACACACACACACACACACATCTATCTATTTATCTATCTATCTATATAGATAGATAGATAGATAGATAGATACTGGGTTTTTTTTGTGTGTGTTTTTTTGTTGTTGTTTTTTAAATAAATTTTATATGAGTGAATGTGAATGTGGGCTCATATATAGATATACATTATAGATATATACAGCTATGGTGTATGTCAAATTTGTCTGCTTTTTGACTCACTTGTGTAAACAAAGTGAGTCTGTGTTTTAACCCGGTGTACGGTTGTCTGTGTGTGTGTGTGTGTGATAGATATATACAGCGATGGTATATGTCAAATTTGTTTGTCTGCTTTTTGACTCACTTGTGTAAACAAAGTGAGTCTATGTTTTAACCCGGTGTTCGGTTGTCTGTGTGTGTGTGTGTGTGTCTGTGTGTCCGTGGTAAACTTTAACATTGACATTTTCTCTCCAAATACTTTGTCAGTTGACACCAAATTAGGCATAAAAATAGGAAAAATTCAGTTCTTTCCAGTCATCTTGTTTAAAACAATATTGCACCTCTGGGATGGACACAAAAAAATTAAAAAAGAAGCCAAATTATATGCAAACTGCATTTACTGTTATATTTATATTTTTTTGTATTCTTTAAACTTGGCACTTTGACCTGATATTCTGACACAACAACAAGAGCAGTCATTATCATCATTTTTTGTTCAAACAGGAACTTCTTTTGCTAAGCATGGAAGTTTTATTTATTTTGCAAACGTTTTTGGTGCAGATAGTAAAAAAGGGAAATTACTATGTAATTAATGCTAGGGGACTTAATTTGCTTTAAACTGATCTTTCTCATCTTTAACATTACATTTTGAAATTATACTCAATACATAAAAAGCTTGTGTGTTTTACTCTGAGTGTACAGGGGCTTTCACTATGTTCATTCGCCCAAGTGGTCTTTTTCGGAAGATACTCAAATCAACACGACGAGTGGATTTACAGATCTATTGGCTGAGCCCTGAAGGTCATGGGCAAAAATCAACTGCGTACACATATTTATACATATTCAAACCGCGTGCTCATATTCTTCGCGAACGCGAACGACGCCATTTTGTTTCAAGTTGTTGACTTGCCCGTTCAATCCTGTATTCAATGGACAATGTACGATAACATGTGATGGAAAGTTGGAGAAGGAGACCGTTAAATATTTATTCAGAGAAAGATTTGTCACTTACTGGATTATGCCCCAAACTGCCATAAAAATATGCACAGAGTCAGTAAGAATTCACAGTTGAAAATTGTAAACCATACGAATTAATACCCGTGAATTGATCACGATGAAACGAAAAAATTTCCAGTCTTGACTTTTCTCAAAATGAAGTCCTTTTCACTTCCTACGACGTTTAGAAGTACTTGAACTTGGCTCTACATGTTATTAGTTTAACAAAATACTAAATTTTCATATCAACTTTAAAACTATAAAACTAGAATGAACATAAAAGAAAAATTGAATCGACCATGCCGTACTACATTCCCGGCGGGTGTAACTAAACTTGTACATCTATCTAGATCTAGAGAAAACGGATAAAATGTTGCAGTGTGATTGCGGCGATAGCCACGTCTCCTTTACCGCGGACTTAAAAAGAATTTTTTTTATTGCCCTTAAAGATTTTTTGAATGTCCAAGATACACCAGAATAATATGATTTAAATAGCGTTCTCACAGCGAATACCGCAATTGATTTATCGCCCTTTAAAAAAGTATGTTCAAATATCAAATTTTAGAACGTCAGTAAAGGAGCCACGATAGTGTAATGGGTAAGACAGTTTCTTCTCACGTGGGGTTCGAATCTGGTTAGGACTTTTTTTTTTTTTTTAACCCGAAGCTTTATAATAACAAAATTAATACAGAACACATTTTAACGATTAGATTTTAAAAAAAAGTGTATCACAAGTGAGTCTTGAAGGCCTTGCCTCTCTTGTTGTCATTATATTTCTCTGTTGTTGTTGCTGTTATCTCTGTAAAATTTTTAATCAAAAAAACAAATCAACACAAACACACACACGCACACACACACACACATAATATATATATATATATATATATATATATATATATATATATATATATATATATATATATATATACATACATATATATATATATATATATATCTGTTTCATAGATAGATAGATAGATATATCTGTGTGTATAATGTGTGTGTGTGTGTGTGCGTGTGTGTGTGTGTGTGATATGTGTGTGTGTGTGTGCGTGTGATATGTGTGTGTGCGTGTGTGTGTGTGTGTGTGTGTGTGTGTGCGTGCGTGCATGTGTGTGTGTGTGTATGATATGTGTGTGTGTGTTCACTCACTCACTGTGCAGCCAGCCAGGGGATCCCCCCTCCGCCCAACCCCCAGTCCACCCCCGGCCTGGACTACCTGGCCTGTCTGGACCAGGTCGTCATCAAGCAGGACATCAAGCTTCTGGAGGGTCGGCCCCTCCTTCTCTCTGCTCTGCTTGTCCGTCCGTCTGTCTGTCTGTCTGTCTGTCTGTCCGTCAGTGTGGCTGGCCAAGCTCTCTCTCTGTCTCTCTCTCTGTCTCTCTTTCACTTTCTGTCTAGCTGTGCAGACACAAACCGGTGTAGCAGTCTGTTCGTACCCCCAGTATGTCTTCTTTTACCCCCCACCCCCCAGAGGGCATGGGGGTGTGGGGGTTGGGGGCGGGGGGCGGGGGGGGGGGTCAAATCTAGCCAGGAATGACCCCTCCAACCCCCACCCACTCCCACCCCCACTCCCACTCCTCTCTCCGCGGGGATAAACTTCCAACAAGTTAGAACTAACTCCCTCCCTGTAGTTAGGTTTTAACTCCCACACCCACACCCTCAACCAGCACGTTGAAATGGATATGGGAAGGGGGCCCGGGGGGTGAGGGGGGAGGGGAGGTGTGTGGGGGTTGGGGGTGGGGGGTAGTTTGAGGCTGTTACACCAGTTCACAGTTCGCCACAGTAACTACGTCTGAACGTGAATCGTTCCTCGTGTATCGATCTGCAGCCATCTGTGCGTATTTCGATGAAAGGAAAATTGACTCTCTCTCTCTCTCTCTCTCTCTCTCTCTATATATATATATATATATATATACATACATGTGTGTGTCTGTGTGTGTGTGTCTGCGTGTGCCCGTGTTGTCTGTCTCTTTTGGGACCGTGCACATTGGAAATGACAGTGGAGGTGAAGGCAAGACCTGTTAATCAATCAATCAGTCAATCAATCAACCAACCAAGCAAACAACCAATCAATCAAAAATACTGTATTTAATCTGCTTGGAAATTCACTTGTGCAATCACAAGACAGGCTCGCTATAAACACATACATGATCATTTATGATCAGGCACACTATTAGATACATATTATTGAAAACAGTCAAATGTAACGAAGAATCCACAATAAATGTCAACCCTGACAATAATGGCCAAATATATCAGTTTTGTTTCCTTTTCTTTATATATCATTGCAGTGCTTGTGGGTTTCGAGGCCAAGAATTCATACGAAATCCTCAACAGCCAAGGCCAGCGAATTTACGTGGTTGGGGAAGGTATCTGGTTGAGTGGGACAGCATTGTCCTTTGTTATAGTTTTTAGTTTTGTGATCAGCTGTGTTGTTCTGTGGTGTAGATTTCTGTTGAGTCCAGCTTCGCTGGGTTGTGTCTCGTTGTGCTGTGGTGTGGTGTGGTGTCTGTTGCGGTGCCTATGTTTGTGTGTGTGTGTGTGTGTGTGTGTGTGTCCTTGTGTGTGTGTGTGTGTGTGTGTGTGGCTGTGTGTGTGTGTGTGTGTGTCTCTCTATCTTTGTGTGTGTGTGTGTGTGTGTGCGTGCGTGTGTGTGGCTCAGTGTGTGTGTGGCTCAGTGTGTGTATGTGTGCACATGTCTGTGTGTGTGCGTGTGTGTGTGCGCGCGCCAGTTCTGGCAAGTTTGACTGGAAAATCCAACACAGCGCCCAGTCATTCGGAAGAGACCAGAGGCCAGGTCCCGCATACAGAACACACTGGGGAAAATTAACCCATGGCAACAAGAATTTGTCATGTCCTCCGGCAAATTGTGTTAGACGAAATCTACTCTGATAGGAACAAAAAAATATATATGCATGCACTCATGGCTTGACCAGCGGATGTGATTTAGGATATAAAATTATGAATTTGTCTGAACGCAGTGACGCCTCCTTGAGAAACTGAAAACTGAAACTCACGGGTACTGCACGACCTCTAAAGAAATTCTAAATAAGAGGTTAAAGGTCAAGGACACAACATGGCATTTGATATTGATAGACAAAACTTTCTCGGTGCTAAAGAAAGAGAAGGTGTTATAAATGATCTTCATTCAGTTTTGGTAGGTTACAATTAATAGCCAGAACTAAAGTCGTGCAGAAAGACAAGGTCAACGGTCAAAAGTTGGAGGTCACAACATGGCATAATAATGTGGAAAATTCAGAAGCATGGCATAGTTTCGTTTTTCTTTTCTCTTTTTTTCGGGTTTTTTTTTTTTTTTTTTTTTTTTTTTTTTTCCTTTTCATCCAATCAAATCAAACATGGTGTAGAGATTTGTTTTGGCCAGAACATATATGCGTAAATTTAGACGCCAAAGGCCAAAGTCGCATCAATGTTTGTGTCTTTTTGCTGGGTGATGTACACAACAGTGTCTGTTTTACCTCATTATACCTTTCTGGGATTAAGTGGGTATTACACGTTTGTCTTGAAAGCGCTGTCTCTCTTGCTGAGTTGTATTTGTATTGGTATTACTCTTTTTATCACAACAGATTTCTCTGTGTGAAATTCGGGCTGCTCTCCCCAGGGAGAGCGCATCGCTACACTACAACGCCACCTTTTTTTTTTTTTTTTTTCTCTCTGCGTGCAGTTTTATTTGCTGTTTTCTATCGAAGTGGATTTTTCTACAGAATTTTGCCAGGAACAACCCTGTTGTTGCCGTGGGTTCTTTTATGTGCGCTAAGTGCATGCTGCACACAGGACCTCGGTTTATCGTCTCATCCGAATGACTAGCGTCTAGAGTTGTATCTCTAACGCCAGTGGAAATACGAAAGTGAGACAGAAAGAAATAAAGAGAGAAAGTACAAGAAAGAGAGAAAGCATGGAAGAAAGAAGGAGAGAAAGAAAGAACTACAAGAAAAGAAGAAGGGAAGTACTGATGATTATTCCTTGTTTCACTGATCGTGTCTGTCTCTGTTCTTGCTTTGCCCAGAGTCGAACTGCTGTGCTCGTCAATGCTGTGATATACAGCGGGGATTCACCTATCATGTAACAGACAATTTTGGACAGGTGAGTGACGGTGGTGTGTGTGTGTGTGTGTATGTGTGTGTGTGTGTGTGTGTGTGTGTGTGTGTGTGTGTGTTCACCGTTTTGAATTTCCACCTCTCCTGATGCCTGCGACAGTGCGAATGTCCGCTTGTTTCTTTTTTCTTCTTCTTTTTTCTTGTTTCTGTTTCTTTTCTGTGTATATAGTTGAAGTGGTGTGTGTGTGTGTGTGTGTGTGTGTGTGTGTGTGTGTCATTTTGGTGTTGTAATGTTTGATGTGTTTGTTGAATGTTGTGCATAAGTGTTTTGCTGGTGTTTTTTTTATTGTTTTGTTTTTTTGGTGTGTGTGTGTGTGTGTGTGTGTGTGTGCACACAAATTACAGTAAATGTTTGGTTTAATGATTGGTTTGTGTTAGTGAGTTATAATTTCAGTTTTTGAATGCATGTTTTACTTGTTTGGGTTTTACACTGTCGAGCGCAACTAAGCATTCTTTACGCGGAAAGATGCTTCATAGATCAAATCCGTACTCATGATGATGATCATCATCATCATAATTATAATAACAATAATTAATTAGTAGTAGTAGTAGTGGTATAATTATAACTGGTATTGTGGCTACGAACCGCCGTGGCGAAATGGTTAGCGTCGTCGACTGACAGGTTGGAGGACAGGGTTCGATTCCTAGCGGATGTGTTTTTTTCGGCCCGCGCCTGGTTTGTACCCAGTGTTGAGTGTGCTGTGGCCTAAAAAATGGGCAGACTGGGACCATACAGTCCAGTATCATCCACTTTACGGATGTGTCTTTTGGCTGTGTTGCTCTAATTTCCTGACCAACTCTGAAAGCGTCTGTATCTCTCGGGCATAGTTATCATTTTGACACGAAGCGTAGAGTACAACCTTCTCACGTGGTCCCAGACCTAAATGGACCTCCATAGCAGCATCGTCATCATCATATCATCATCATCATCATCATCGTTCTCCTTCTTCATCATCAATATATATAAAAAAAAAAAGATAAAGTGAAAAAATTTTAAAAGCCCCAAATTATGTGGCCTTTCATGCCCTGCTCTCATGGTGACCTCAGTTTCGATGCCTCTCCACTTCGCGCTTGAGGTGTCTTGTCAAGGTCTTCAGTGTCGGCGGATTCATGAGGGACTGCCGGTGGAGGGACGTGGTGGCGGTTTTCACTCAGGGGAAGACGCTCACTCAGTTTTGCTCCGCGACTAAGCAATTATTGTCGTCAGTAGGGGGTTTAGTTGGTGGTGTCCTAAGTACGTTAAAATCAGAACAGGCACTACTGAACACCACCGAAGCGACTCAGCAGCAGTGCAGGGTCTCCTCTGGTGTGTGGCCTCCTGGCGACCTAATATTGATGGTTCCCTGTGGACTGGTGTGACTGTGTTTAGGGGGACTCGGAATGAGTGGCGTGGGAATAATGCCACTGAAACGGTGACTCATGATAGGGCAGCCAAAAAAATCATTACGAATGCGCCAATATTGTATACCCATTCCATGGAAGAATTTTATTTGTAATTACACTTTTTATCAGTTATGACTCTTTACAACTTAAACATGAATGTAAACACACTAGAACAACGTGTATAGTATGGCTGCTATTAATCTACATAAGCAGGTTCAGTGAATGCGTTCCAGATGTATCATTACCAACGAGAAAAAAGTGTTTAGTAATGCTATCAATCGATATTGACAGGATTAGCGATTTTTGTATTATTGATATATATAAAAAACAAAAAAACAACAACGAATTTCTTGGTAATGCTGTTAATCTACATAGATAGGTAGAGTGAACGCTTTCTATGTGTGTTTTTAATCAACAAGAACAAAGTCCTTAGTAATGCTAATAAATCTACATATATAGGATCAGTGAAAGCTTTATATGTATATTATTAATAAACAAGAACAAAGTTCTTAGTAATGCTGATAATCTGCATAGATAAGATCATTGAAAGCTTATTAATGTGTATTATTTTTAAACAAGAGCAAAGTTCTTAGTAATGCTATTAATCAACATAGACATGTTCAGTGAACGCTTTTTATGTGTATCATTAATCAAGAAGAACAAAGTTCCTAGTAATGCTATGAACTCTACATAGGATCAGTGAAAGCTCACTATGTATATTATTAATCAACAAGAACCAGGTTATTAGTAATTCAGCTACTCTACATAGATAGGCACAGTGAACGCTTTCTATGTGTATTATTAATCAACCAGATCCTACATGAGTGAATTATCACCATTCGTCTGGCAGGCTTGATGTGCATGCTCCGTTCTTTTTTTTCTTTTTTTTTATACTTTAATTAGTGTTTTAATTAACCAAGTTTTTATTGTCAACTGTGCCAACTTCTTCGCCATGACCTGGACAACAACGTGGTATCGTTTTCTTCGACTTTTGGCCATGGATAACAGAAATACGTTAAAATTTTTTTGGTCCGTCTCTCTTCTCTGTATCATGTCAAGATTGCCAACCACTGTCAGTGATCTCTTCGCACGGCCTGCCAGTGTCAATGTGTCGTTTTGTCAGTTCCCGTGCACTCTTCCAGCACAAGTGCACCCAAATGACACCAACAAACAGTTGTTCATCCGTGGCTTACTCCAGTGGGCTTGCTCTCGTGAACAGCTCCTGGATTATCAGAACCACTGTTCATCTTCTCTTACGTCGGCCAGCATCTCTCCTGTTCCTTCTTCCCTGTCATCCAGGACTTGTGCTCTCTGCCCCACACTGTGCCGGCGCCTGCAGGGACTGGGGATTCATTCCCGCTGCCTGCCCTGTCGCAGGAAGCCTGCCAGGAAGAAGCGTCCTTACAGAGGAGGTCGTAGGAAGCAGGGGCAGGCAGATTGCTGTTTGGATTTCCAGCCGTACCCCGCCAACCGACAGTAAGTCTGTTCCATCTCTTTCGCTCAGTTGTTCTCGGAAATGTAACCTTTCTAACCTGATCAAGATCGACACCACTATTTCCGCCCAAGAACATTCCGATTCTTTTGAAATACTGTGTCTTAACACCCAGTCGAACAGAAACAAAACAGATGGAGTGTGTGAGCTGATCATTGAAGGAAACTATGATCTAGTGTTTTTAACTGAGACATAGCTTAGACCTGCTGGTGATTATTGTGATATCATCAGTGTGACTCCTCCTGGTTTTACTTTGAAATCTGTTCCTAGAGAGAATGGTGTTGGTGGTGGACTTGCCGTTTTATTTTGGGACAGTTTAGCTTGCAACATACAAGTTTCTACTAAAGATCTTGATTTCAAGTCTTTTGAAGTGTGTGATACTCGGCTGTGCCACGAGAACCAGCATGCTACGTTCCTCCCAGTCTACAGACCACCACCAAACAAAAAGAACAAACTTTCTTACAAAATGTTTATCGATGAATTTTCTGTGATTTGCTGGATTGTTTTATCTCACGTGATAACATTTTTATTGTTGGTGATTTAAAGTTTCATCATGATTTAAAATTCTGATGCAAATATTGCTACTCTTCAAAGTTACTTGAAAACCATTGCTTACAACAGCTTGTTAAGGTTGCCACCCACCGTTACGGTCACATATTAGACTAGGTTATAAAGAACAGTGAGAACAATGTGACAGACCTTGTTGACAAATTCATCTCTGACCACTATGGGGTATTATTCAATTTCAAGCTCAAAAAGCCTGTAAAGAAAAAGAAAGTTTGCTCACGCAATTACAGATCTTTAAATGTCAATTTTTTAAAAGCTGATGTTTCTGAAGTATTTGCCATCAGTCTGTGTATCAGTGACCTGATCACATTCTACAATACTTCCCTCCAAGAACTGCTTGATAAGCATGCCCCTCTCACAATGCGCTGTGTGTGTTATTTATGTGCACCTTGGATGTCTCTTGAAATCAAGATGGCAAAATCCGCTGAGCGAAAATCGCGAAAGTTTAGTCTGGAATTTTTCAGAAATATGCTCATTTACATAATGTTAATCAAATGATCCGCGATGCAAAGAAGAAATACGTGTGATACAGAATTACTGTCGCGGAGTTGTGTTTTTCGCTTGGCCAATAAGATTATGGGGAAAGATGTCCCGACTGTTCTGCCTAGCAATATACCTTCTGAAAATCTATCTGATAAGTTTATTGATTATTTCATTACTAAAATAGATAGAAGTAGCTTTGATTCTCCTACTGATTTTGGTGAAACTGATACTTTTAATGCAGTACAGTTCACTATATTCCAGACAGTTACCAAGGAACAGGTCAAAGATATCATCATCAAGATGCCAAAGAAATCATGCAGTCATGATCCTATCCTTCCATATTTTACCAATGTCTAGAGGAATTACTACCAACTGTAACTATTATAGCGCGATATAAAATTAGAATATTATTATTATTGTGCTATAATCATTACTTGTCCAGGAGGCTTTCCGTATCAACAGGGACTTCAGACTGTGTGCTGGCGGTTTCATGTGGCCCTGTGATTGTTGCCGATACTACGCCGACGTGACAGACAGGGCTGGTACCCTGTTGGGCTACGTCAGTGACCGGTGAGCACCGCATGGTAGATAACTGCGTCCGACTGTGATTTAAGCAGAGAAGGTAACTGCCGTCACGACTATCTCAGTATCTGGGCAAGAAATTGATTCTGCCCAGTGAGAGGGGCGCCAGCTCAGAATCATGGTTGGAGTGTGCGTGCCGGCAATCTAGGCATCAGTTCGTGTCTGACTCGTCTGGGTGTCGGTCGCTTACATCACAGTTCGCGTAACTGATTTCAGTTTTAAACCTCTTCATGGGATACCTGGTGTGTGATACAGTATAAATCTATTGCAGTTCATTATTTCTGTACATGGATTGTCTGTTACCTATGTTGTTTCCTGAATACCATGGATATATACTTCTGTGTTTGCAACAGACATTCCGTGACAGCTTTACCATTACTGATACCAGACTGGCACCCTCGCTCCACGAGGATGACTCCGGGCTTTTGCACATGTCAACCCCTATCAAAGAGTGTTTGTGTATCACGGATTTTCAGTGCAGACATTCCGAAATAGCCCTGCCATTATTGTTACCAGACTGACGCCCTCGCTCCGCGAGGATGGTTACGAGCTTTGTCGACATGTCAACCCCTGCCAAGGTGGTTTGTGCATCATGGATCATAAAGACAGACATTCCCTGATAGCTCTGCCGTTGCACCATACAAGACTGGCAGAAGCTGTGTAGGCTGGTCCCCGCTCGGCAAGGATGGTTTAGCCTTTGCACATGTCAGCCTCTACCAACGTTTAGTGGAGAGTGTGTTGCTCTAGTTACATCCCAGTTCTCTCAGCCAAGAGGGTTTTAGGACAGTCAGCGTTGGGATGGTCCCCAAAGGCCAACTAGCCCTCAAGGCATTGTATGATTAATGGTTGGAACAAGAGACTACGTGGGCAGAATTGGTTTGGAGGTTGGACTTCTGACCCAGTGTCCTTCACCAGTGATCAGAGTTGGAGGCCCCATTCCGGCATGGCGTTCAGCGTTCAGAGTTGGAGGCCCCGTTCCGGCATGGCGTTCAGAGTTGGAGGCCCCATTCCGGCATGGCGTTCAGAGTTGGAGGCCCCATTCCGGCATGGCGTTCAGAGTTGGAGGCCCCATTCCAGCATGGCGTTGTGTCCTCGGGCAGCAGGGCCGACACCACACTCCAGCCAAAGATGTGATTGGCTATTCCTGACCTTTTGGTCGAGGAAGGTAAAGAGCTGCGGAAGGAGAGGATTGGGCGCTGCCTTATTGTTATGCCGATTGCGTGGAAAGTAGGCCTCCTTCGGTCATGGCTGACCACGGATAGAGTATATCCGACCTAATTTCGAATTGGGCTGTCTGCTTGGACCAAGCAGCGTCGCCTGTGACTGTAGAGACCGATGCGAGAGAGACAGTCTCTGTCGCCGCGATCACATGTGTAAGCTGATGCTGGTCTGGCGGCTGCCGTCCCTTTTCTGCTATCTCGCTTTTCTGCTGCAGCAGCTGACAGTTTGTCCTCACCAATCCGTAGCTGATTCTTGAGAGTGCTTCTCCATCTGTTGTGGTCATCTGCAAGGTCCTCCCAGGACTCAGTGTTGATCTCAAGTGCCTTCATGTCGGGTTTGCAAACGTCTTTGTATCTCAGCTGTGGGCTTCTCTGTCCTGTGGCAAGCTCTCCATAAAGGATGTCTTTTGGGATGTGGCCATCTTTCATGCAGCGAACGTGGCCCAGCCAGCGCAGCCGACGCTGTCTCAGCATGGTATACATGGTTGGGAGGCCAGCGCGAGTCAGGACTTCGGTGTTTGTCACCTTGTCTTGCCAGGAGATGCCGAGTATGCGCCGTAGGCTTCTCAGGTGGAGCCTTTTCTCCTGACGAGCATGTGTGGTCCACGCCTCACTGCCATACAGCAAGGTGATGAGGACGCAGGCATTGTATACAGCCATCCTTGTCTTCGTGGTCAGCTTGGGATTTGTCCACACTCTTTGAGGTGGGCTAGCGTTGTGGCTGCCTTCCCGATCTTCTTGTCGATCTCGGTGTCAAGGGAGAGGTTGTCGGTGATGGTGGACCCAAGGTAAGTGAATTGATGGATTATGGATGGCTTCAAGCTCGTAGTCATCAATGGTGATGGCTGGTGGAGATGGCGTGTCTTGGCCTAGGACATTTGTCTTCTTGAGACTGATGGTCAGACCGAAATCTTTGCAGGCCTGGGAGAAGCGGTCCATTAGTGACTGCAAGTCCCGCTGGGTGTGGGTCACAACTGCGGCATTGTCAGCAAAGAGCATGTCTCTGATGAGGGCTTTGCGGACTTTTGTCCTTGCTCTGAGGCGGGCGAGATTGAAGAGCCTGCCATCTGATCTGGTCCACAGGTAGATCCCTTCTTGCACTGTGCTGAACGCATGTCTCAGGAGAAGAGCAAAAAAGATTCCAGATAGGGTGGGGGCGAGGACACAGCCTTGTTTGACACCGCTGCGTACGTCGAAGGGCTTGGAGAGGTTACCATAAAACTGCACCGTCCCTTTCATGTTCGAGTGGAAGGACTCAATCAAGCTGTGCAGTTTGGGCGGGCAGCCGATCTTTCGAAGAGCCCTGAAAAGGCCGTCTCTGCTGACTAGGTCAAAGGCCTTGGTGAGGTCAATGAATGCGACATACAGGGGCATCCTCTGCTCTCTGCACTTCTCCTGGATTTGGCGAAGGGAGAAGATCATGTCTATCGTGGATCTCTCTGCTCGGAAACCACACTGTGATTCCGGCTAAACGCGTTCGGCCAGTTTCTGCAGGTGAATTAGGAGGACCCGAGCGTAGACTTTGCATACAATGCTGAGAAGTGAGATGCCTCTGTAGTTGTTGCAGTCACTCCTTTTACCCTTGTTTTTGTAGAGGGTGATAATCTTGGCGTCCCTCATGTCCTGCGGTACAGCTCCCTCATTCCAGCACTGATAGAAGACTGTGTGCAGAGGATGCAGAAGAGTAGTCTTGAAGTGTTTAATGAGGTCTGGGGGAATTCCGTCGCTGCCATGTGCCTTGCCTGATGTCAGGCTGTTAATGGCCTTGCTGAGTTCGTCCTCAGTTGGCTCTGCGTCAAGTTCTTCCATGACCGGCATGCTCTTGATGGCATCGAGGGCTGAGTTGGACACCAGGTTTTCTGTGGAGTAGAGGTCGGAGTAGTGTTCTGCCCATCTCTCCATCTGCTGGCTAGGATCGTTGATTAAACATAAAGAATATTTTAATTCTAAACACATAAATAACCCTAAAGCTAGAGACAAAGTAGAAGATATTATGATAAACTTAGATATGTATGATGTTTGGCGAGACTTAAACCCTGACAGTACACGTTTTACATGGCGTAGACCATCCCCTTTTCAACAGAGCCGTTTGGGCTTCTTCCTTATATCTGAATGTTTGATACAGTAAGTACATGAAGCAGACATCCAATATGGCTATAGGACAGACCATTCAATGATAGTTCTTAAACTTTCATTTGGTGAAATAATAAAACGAAAGTCTTTTTGGAAATTCAACAATTCTTTACTGAAAGATATAGATTATGTAAATGAAATCAAAGAAGAAATCAAACATGTTATTTGAGAATATGCAGTTCCAGTATACAATTATGAAGAATTAAAAAAAAAACATTCCAATGTCAGAAATACAGTTTGTAATATCAGACCAATTAGATGTTCTGTTAATGAAGATTAGATCAAAAACAATCTCATATGCCACAATGAAAAAACGTAAAACAGAGGAGGAAGAACAACAGTTAGAAACATAAATACAGAACTTAGAAAGCAGGAATGTTAGAACATGTCAAGAAAAATGATGGATTAGAAGAGAATAAGTCAAAGCTTGTAGATATTAGAAAAAAGAAGATGGAAGGAGTACTCATGCGTTCAAGGGCTAGATGGATAGCAAAAGGAGAAAAAACGTCAAAGTACTTTTGTAATCTTGAAAAAAGACACTTTGTAAATAAGAGTATGAAGAAATTAGTTACAGACAAAGGAGAAGAACTCCATGAAAATAACGTAATATTAAAGGAGGTTAATGATGTCTATAAACATTTATATAAAAGAGACTTATTCAAACATGTGAAATAGCAGATATTGTTAAGGAAATGCCTAAACTTAGTAATGTAGAAATAGGAAACCTTGAGGGTGAAATTACCTATGAAGAAGCTACCCAGGCACTTAAACGCATGCAGAACAATAAGAGTCCAGGTACTGGTGGCTTTTCTGCCGAACCTTTTAAATTCTTTTGGAAGGATCTTGGATATTTAATTGTCAGGTCACTAAATGAAGGTTTGAAGAAAGATGAACTGTCACAAACACAGAAAGAAGGCATAATAATTTGTATACCAAAGGATGACAAACCACAAGAATTTATTAAGAACTGGAGACCGATATCTTTATTAAATGTTGTTTATAAAATTGGATCTTCTTGCTTAGCAAATAGAGTTGAGTCTGTGCCCTCCTCTTTAATTAGTGATGACCAAACAGGATTTATGTCTAACAGATTTATTGGTGACAATATTAGATAAATATATGATATGATTCATTATTTAAATTCAAGGCAGTTGCCTGGTTTATTGATTTGTATAGATTTTGAAAAAGCATTTGACACTGTTGACTTCACCTTCATGACGAAAGTGTTAAAAACATTTGGATTTGGTCCAGTCTTCTGTAGATGGGTAAGTAATTTTTATCAAAATATTAAATCAGCAGTTGTAGTAAACGGAACGGCGTCTTCTTGATTTCCAGTAGAGAGAGGATGTCGTCAAGGCGACCCCATTTCACCCTACTTATTTCTTTTATGTGTTGAAATCCTTGGCTTAATGATAAGGTAAAATAAACTGATTAAAGGTATTAATATTAACAATACAGAACATAAAATTGCATAGTTTGCAGATGACACCCAATTAATGACTACAGGAGATGGAATATCGCTTGAGGAGATCATAAGGACAGTCAACTCGTTTAGTAGTTTTTCGGGATTATTTATGAATACAGGTAAAACTCAAGCAATATGGCTGGGTAGCAGAAAACAATGTCAAATTAGATATCTACCTCATTTGAAAATGCGTGGAACCCACCAAAATTTAAAATCTTAGGAGTGTGGTTTACTGTTGATTTAGAAGAATGTGAGGAATTAAACTATGAAGACAAAATATCTGAAATTAGAATGTTATTTAGAATATGGATAAAAAGATCGATTATCCCTTTAGGAAGGATAGCTGTTCTCAAGTCATTAATTTTATCAAAATCAACACAGTTATGGATGTTTCTACCAAATCCACCTGACGAATATATTGATGAGCTGCAGAAGGCATGTTTTAAGTTCATTTGGAACAAAAAACAGGATCGAATAAGTAGAAAAAACAGTAATTAAAAGTACAGGATTAGGAGGATTAGGAATGTTTGACATCAAGCAATTTATTAAAGGTCTTAAACTGAGCTGGATACGTAAATTAAAGTTTTCAAACCATAAGTGGACATTAATAATAAAAGCAATCAAACCAATTATTGAAGATATTGATAGATATGGACCCTGTCTACCAACACCTGATGACAAGAATAAGTTCTGGATTCATGTTTTCCAAGCCTACAAAGAATTTTGTCAGAAGGTCCCACTATCAAGCAGCAAAGAAGTTTTAGCAGAACCAATCTTTCTGAACCAAAATATTAAAATAGGAAGTAAAATTTTATCATACAGAAATTGGATGGAAAAGGGGGTCTGGAATATTTCTCATCTTGTGCATGGGGATAGTAGTTTCCTTTCCTATGAAGATTTTAGTCAAAAGCATGGAAATACAACAAATTTCCTTACTTGAAATGGTTGCATAAGGTCAGTTAGAAATTATATAAAAAACCTGAACAATGAAATTTATAATGACATTGCTTTGCAGACGAGAAAATCATTACAAATGATATATTCAGTGAAAAAAAGGAACAAAAGTTTATTACGACACTTCAGTTAAAAACAATATGACCCCTAAATGCTGCAACAAGTGGAACGATTTGTTGCAACTGAACATTAATTGGAAACAGACATTTCACAAAAGACACAAAATAAGTGATGTGAACTTAAAATGGTTTCAAATAAGAATAGTTCGTAGGATTATTGCAACAAACAGGTCTCTGAAACAGATGAATATCTCTCATAATGATAAATGTAGCTTCCGTGGATCACATCCAGAAACCATTGAACACCTTTTTTGGAGATGTGCGATTGCGCAGAGATTTTGGACTGCTTTCCAAACTGATATTAATAACAAATACAATAATGTATACAATGCCCAGTTATGTGAAGAATTAGTTTTATTTGGAAACTCACACACATTTGCTACAGATGACATTTTAGATTTCATTATTTTACTCGCCAAAAACTTTCTGTACAAATGCAAGTTCAATAAACAACCACCACAACTCAATGCATTTAAAACACAGCTCAGATACAGATACAAAATCGAAGAAAATGCATCTTATATACTAATGAACCATCATGCTTTCCGTACAAAGTGGAACAGTTACCTTCCAATTATGGAAACTGTTACTTAATCACAAGTTTGCATGTTTCATAGTTATAATTCTGTATTACTATAACAGTCCTTACTTTATACTAGCAGGTCTTTATTTATTTCTTTTTAAAAATTTTTAAATTTTTTATTTTTATTGTTGTTGTCTTTTCAATGTGATTAACTACAAGCTTTCTTTTCCAATAATGTAGAAGTGGTTTACTCATTGCTCCTTATTATGATATCATAATGCTACCACTCGCTTTCGCCTCATCCTTGATACCATTACTGTAATAGTTGACATAACTGATGCTGTTGCTATGTTACAACTGGTCCAGGCTATTTATTATTAATGTCATCTTAAATCATCATGATTACTGCAATCAATAATGTGTAAACATTGATTGATTGAATGATTGGACAAGTTTTTTTGTTTTTTGTTGTTTTTCTTTCTTTCTGTATTTGTCGATGTTGTTGTTACTGGTTTGGGGTTGTTGTTGTTGTTGTTTTTTCTGTAGTGGAGGATGCTACTGTTCGTTTTATATTGTTTGTTTCATACTGTTCTCTGTATTGTATACATGTCTTTGGAAATTTTTTTTTTAAAGTTAAAAAAAAAAAGGATCGTTGATTACTTCCCCAGTGGTGGATTTGAGGGGGACAGTCTTGCTCTGTGTTGGTCCCAGTGCCTTCTTGATACCATCATACATCCCTCGGATGTTGCCGCTTTCAGCATCATTCTGTATCTCTTCGCTGAGTTCTGTCCAGTACTCATTTGCACATTGCCTGGCGTTAAACTGAACCTTACTCCTGGCGGCCCTGAGGATTTGCAGGATCTTCTCACTGGGTGACCGTTTGTACTCAGTGAGTGCAGCGCGCTTGGCCTCAACACTGGGAGTCATCTCTGATGATTTGGCCTCAAACCAGTCGTGGGACTTCGCGGTTTTCTTCCCAAAGGTGGCCATAGCAATGCGGTGCATGGTGTCTCGTAGCGTTTCCCATCTTTCTGTGGCAGAGTCTCTGGGCTGCAATCCATCGAATTCTCTCTCAAAGGCCTCTGCGAACTGTTCTACAAGGTCTGGCTGAGACATCTTGCTGACGTCAATGCGAGAGTTCCCTTGTTTCTTTGAGCAGTGAAACTTCTTTGGTTGCAGTCTGATCTTGCTGCATACCAGAGAGTGGTCCGTGTCGCAGTCTGCGCTGTGGTAAGAGCGAGTGTGGAGAATGTTTTTGATGGCAGCTCGTCTTACTAGGATCAGATCCAGTTGGTGCCAATGTTTTGAGCGCGGGTGCCTCCAGGAGACTTTGTGTTGGGGCTTCGTCTTGAAGAAGGAGTTGGCGATGCACAGTTCATGGCAGGTACAAAACTCAAGTAGTCGCTGTCCGTTCTAATTCATTTTCCCCACTCCAAAGGAACCGAGACAGGAGGGCCACGAATCGTTGTCTGGCATTGAAGTCGCCCAGGAGAACAAGTTGTTCTGTCCTGGGGATGTTCCTTATGATTGATGCGAGATTTTCGTAGAACTCATCCTTGGCGTCTGGAGAGGCGGACAGTGTTGGAGCATATGCGCTGACGAGAGTGACATAGCCCTCGGAGGTTTTGAGGCGGAGAGTCAATAGTCGTTCTGAACCGCCGCTGCCTGGTTCGATCATGTTCAACAGGCTGTTCCTGACTGCAAGCCTACTCCGTACTCTCTTGGGGCATCAGAGTTCTTTCCTTGCCAGAAGAAAGTGTAGTCCCTCTCCTTTAGTGTTCCTGAGTCAGCTAGCCGTGTTTCCTGCAGAGTGGCAGTGTCCACATTTGGTCTCTTCAGCTCGCTGTTTATGACGGCCGTCTTTCTGGCGTCGCTGATGTCTTGCAGATCTTGGGAGAGCCCAGGCATCATTGTCCGGACATTCCAACAGGCCAGTTTCATTGGTGATCCGTTTCTTGAAGTTTTCTTTTTGCCTGGTGCGGAAATTAACGACCTGCTTGTCGGATATTCTCCTAAACTTCATACACCCATATAAGAAGGCAGGTCGTGGCGAGACAGCACCTAATTGGCTGGGGGCTGCCCAGCTTGGGCGGGCAGTAGCTGTCCAGTGAGACGCGAAGGTCCCTCCCACCGTCAGAAGCAACCCCTGGCGTCGGCTCTACGCCAATTGAGCGCTAACTTATAACCGGTAACTGTTGCTTCACGTGTTGTTCCGACGCTAGTGCTAGTAGCGAACCTGGAGTGTCCTGGAGGTTTTAGGTGCAAGGTGTTTGTGGATGGATGGATGGATATAAGCCTGAGCAATGTAATATGGAAGACAGGCTGTTGCCCATGCAGCTTGCCCCCCTCCCCCCCCCCCCCCCCCCCCCCCCACCCCCCCTTCACCTCGCTGACAGATCCAAAGGAACAGCAAGGCTGTTACGTTTTGGTGCCAACGCGGCCGCAGGAGCTGCCGGAAAGTGACAAAGTTTGCCATCCAACAATATACAATACAATACAATACAATACAATACAATACAATACAATACAATACACAAACTTTATTGTCTATACTTTGGTACAGAGATTTTCGTTTTGGCAGCAGCACATGTCCGACATAAGAAGAAAACAACAAACAAATAAAATGAATAGAAAATAAAAAGATAAATGGCACCAAATGGAAATAGCTACATACAAATATACAGATTACTGAAATTTACGTGTCTCTCCATTTCAGTCAGCCAAACCGCATTACATATCTTCACACACACACACACACACACACACACACACACACACACACACACACACACACACACACACACACACACCACGCGCACACACACGCACACATACACTCTCTCTCATCCCCTCTCTCTGTGTCTCTCTCATCACAAAAAATGCAACTACAAAGATCATAGTTCATTTAAAAATCAAATATCACAAAAGTAAGACAAGAATTAAGCCAAAGAGCAGCGCTTCCATAGTTCACATTAGGCATCGCAGAAGAACAACTTTTATTCATTCATACTAATCAAAAGCCCTAACACAACTTCTTCAACCGCCTTAGGAGCCCCACACCGGATTTTCTGTCAGGGTTTACTCCCTTAGCTAGGTGGCCGCAGGTAGCTCTCCAGAGCTGGCACCCTTTGATGGATCATTTAATTCCACCAGGATGTCTAGCCACCCTCCTCACCATCCTCCTGAGAGGACTGGTGGGGGTGCTGGTTTAGTCGCCAGCAATTCGACCCTGTGACAGGTAGTACTGGGATCCAGGTTACCAGTAGCAGATATATCTATCTGACCTGACCACCATATTATGCATGTATATGTGTGTACTCATGAATCAGTTTATGAAAACTTCTCCTGATTCTGTTGGGGGTTAGGGGGCTTATGCGTGCGCACGCACATGTATGTGTGTGTGTGTGTCTGTGTGTACAATCTTTTGTGTGAATGTGTGTGTATGTGTGTGCGTGCGTGCGTGTGTGTGTGTGTGTGTGTGTGTGTGTGTGTGTGTACGCGCGCGCAAGCGTGTATGGACGTTTTTGTATGTACATGCACGATCGCGCGCGTGCGCACGTGTGTGTGTGTGTGTGTGTGTGTGTGTGTGTGCGCGCGCGCGCGTGTGTGTGTGTGTACGAGTGTGCGTACGGATGCGAGTTAGTGTGCGTGTGTGTAGACCCGTTAAGAATGGAACTGTGATTCCACAGACACACGCACTCCTTTGCAGGTTCACATGCTGTGCCTGTAGGAACTTCTTCGGGATCTACGACGAGACGAAGAAACTGACGGCTGAAATCAGGGGCCCATGGTGTCCCATCCAGAACTGCATCTGCAGCTGTGACATCGAGTACCCGGTGAGAAGAGAAAGACAGAGGTAGTGCGTGTGCGTGTGCGTGTGCGTGTGCGTGTGTGTGTGTGTGTGCTTGCGTGCATGTTTGTGTTAGAGAGAGAGAGAGAGAGAGATGATTTAACTGCAGAGGCCTCTGGCTCATTACAGAGGGGGTGAACATCTGCACAAAGCATATCAAATAATGACATTTTCGCTTCATATTATAAGTACAGCTTTGCCGAATGCTTTAAGCCCAAATACCGCCGGCCTTTTCGTCAAACAATCGTTCATTCGAAATTGACATATGATATTGAAATAAAACATCTGAACATTGATGATTGATGATAGATTTGATTTATTGAAATTATTTCATCTCTGAGGGTTTTATGTTTGGGACAAATCCAGATTGTCGATAATTTTTTTTTTTTAAAAAGAGATTGATTCATCTGTAAGGGTATTATGATTGGGACAAATCACTATTGGCGATAGAAGTTTTAGGAATTAATAAGAGATGTACACTTACATACAACTGGTGATTGAACTATGAATAGACATAGTAAAAAACATACAACTGGTGATTGAACTATGAATAGACATAGTAAAAACATACAACTGGTGATTGAACTATGAATAGACATAGTAAAAAACATACAACTGGTGATTGAACTATGAATAGACATAGTAAAAACATACAACCGGTGATTGAACTATGAATAGACACAGTAAAAACATACAACTGGTGATTGAACTATGAATAGACATAGTAAAAACATACAACCGGTGATTGAACTATGCATAGACATAGTAAATACATACAACCGGTGATTGAACTATGAATTAGACATAGTAAAAATATACAACCGGTGATTGAACTATGAATAGACACAGTAAAAACATACAACCGGTGATTGAACTATGAATAGACATAGTAAATACATACAACCGGTGATTGAACTATGAATAGACATAGTAAAAACATACAACTGGTGATTGAACTATGAATAGACATAGTAAAAACAAACCGTGATCACCGAGGGCTGAACGCCAGTCATGTGTGAAACAAACAATAAGTCGTTGTCCAAATTTGATCAGTTATTAAATTTTCTCTTTCAAACCCCTTCCCACACAGTTTTGAAACCAAGTTTGTAAAGAGCGTTCCAGAAGTGCTGTGATTTATATTTCGAAAGTTAATCCACATATTGTATGCTTTATCTGGGAAGTCTGTGGTCTTCAAGTGCAGTAAGTCCAAGCCAGTACTTATTGCACCGAATAAGTGTATATTGACAGTATCTTAATGGATAGCGTCCAGTTTCTCCAAAGACCAAAATGTCTAATAGTTGTAACAGTTACTCCAAGATTTTTTTAAGTAATTCATTTTTTTTTTTTTTTCTTTTACGCGAACAAATCCACCCGTTCAATTATTTCCTGATTACCTGAGGCAGCCTCCAGGAACACGGCGCTGGGTACACCCTCTACTGGTCAGGCAAGCCAGAGACCGAGAGACGCCTTTATGGCGTAGGCTTTATGGTCAGGAGCACCATTGCCTCCAAGCTTGAAAACCTGCCAACAAGGACACTCAGACCGAATTATGTCCATGTGCCTCCCACTACGGAACAAACAGCATGCCACTCTGTTCAGCGTGTACGCTCCAACCCTCCAAGCGGACCCCACAGAAAAGGTCAAGTTTTACACTGATCTGCGCAACCTCGTTCAGAACACCCCTGCTGACGACAAGGTCATCATCCTTGGCGACTTCAATGCCAGAGTTGGCCAAGATTCAGAAGCCTGGAAAGGAGTCCTTGGCAAGCATGGCGTTGGTAATTGCAACGACAATGGGCGCCTTCTTCTCGAGTTCTGTGCAGAGCAACAGTTTACCATCACCAACACCATTTTCCAGCAGAAGGACAGCCTGAAGACAACGTGGATGCATCCTCGGTCCAAACATTGGCACCTCATTGATTACATCCTGATGCGCCAGAGAGACGTACGAGACGTCCTACACACCCGAGTGATGCCCAGCGCGGAGTGTCATACTGACCACCGCCTCGTCCGCAGCAAGCTCAGGCTCCACTTCAAGCCCAAACCAAAGAAAGGAGGAGCTCCTAGGAAGAAATTCCAGGTCGGCAACTTTCAGTCAGCTGAAGTGAAAGCTGAATTCCAGGCGAAGCTTCAGGACAAACTTGAAGACCCCAGTTGCCCCACAGACCCCTCTCCAGAAGCACTATGGGCACAGCTGAAATCAGCCATCCTGCAGTCCTCTGAAGAAGTCCTAGGGTTCTCGTCGAAAAAGAACAAGGACTGGTTTGACGAAAACAACCAGGAGATCCAAGAATTGCTGGCGAAGAAGAGATCAGCCCACCAGGCTCACCTTGCACAACCGTCTTGTCCGGTGAAGAAAGCAACCTTCCGGCTCATATGCAGCAACCTCCAGCGCAAGCTTCGTGAGATTCAAAATGGGTGGTGGACCAACCTGGCAGAGAGGGCTCAGCTTTGTGCAGACAGTGGTGACTACCGGGGCTTATATGAAGCCTTGAAGGCGGTGTACGGTCCCTCATACCAGGTCCAGAGTCCTTTGCGCAGCGCAGACGGCCAGGTGCTCTTCACAGACAAGACGTCGATCCTGAACAGGTGGTCGGAACATTTCCAGGCCCTCTTCAGCGCCAACCGCACGGTTCAAGACTCGGCAATTCTCCGCATCCCACAACAGCCAGTGAAATTACAACTGGACGAGCTACCAACCCTAGAAGAGACTGTCAAGGCCATTGAACAGCTGAAATGTGGCAAGGCAGCAGGGGTTGACGGAATTCCGCCGGAGGCGTGGAAGAATGGAGGCCCAGCACTACACTCCAAACTCCACAGCCTCTTTGTCTGCTGCTGGGAGCAAGGCAAACTACCACAGGACCTCCGTGACGCAGTCATCATCACCCTGTATAAAAACAAGGGAGAAAAGTCGGACTGCTCCAACTACAGGGGGATAACTCTGCTCTCCATCGCAGGCAAGATCCTCGCCAGAGTCCTCCTAAATCGGCTGGTGCCTACTATCGCCGAAGAACATCTCCCAGAGAGTCAGTGTGGCTTTAGAGCCAACAGAGGCACCACTGACATGGTCTTCGTTCTCAGACAGCTACAAGAAAAATGTCGGGAACAGAACAAAGGACTGTATGCGACATTCGTCGATCTCACGAAAGCTTTCGACACCGTGAGCAGAAAAGGTCTGTGGGAGATCATGAAACGTCTAGGATGCCCCCCAAAATTCCTCAGCATGGTCATCCAACTACATGAGGAACAGCGTGGACAGGTCAGACACAGCAACGACCTTTCGGAGCCCTTCCCAATTGGAAATGGAGTGAAACAAGGTTGTGTCCTTGCGCCGACCCTCTTCACGATCTTCTTCAGCATGATGCTCCAACAGGCCACTGAAGATCTTGGCGACGACGACGGTATCTTCATCAGATACCGCACTGATGGCAGCCTATTCAACCTGAGGCGGCTACAGGCCCACACCAAGACACTGGAGCAACTCATCAGAGAGCTTCTGTTTGCCGACGATGCTGCCCTCGTCGCCCATACAGAAGCGGCCCTGCAGCGTATAACGTCCTGCTTCGCAGAGGCTGCGCAGCTCTTCGGCCTAGAAGTCAGTCTGAAAAAGACGGAAGTTCTCCACCAGCCTGCCCCACGGGAAGAATTCCACGCTCCTCACATCAACATCGGTGAGACAGAGCTGAAGTCGGTCCACCAGTTCAGCTACCTAGGCTGCACCATCTCGTCTGACGCCAAGATCGACAAGGAGATCGACAACAGACTTGCAAAGGCAAACAGCGCATTCGGCAGGCTGTACAAGAGAGTATGGAACAACAAACACCTGAAGAAAGACACAAAAATCAGCGTGTACAGAGCTGTTGTACTGCCCACCCTGTTGTATGGCTCCGAAACCTGGGTCACCTACCGGCACCACATACGACTGCTTGATCGCTTTCACCAGCGCTGCCTTCGCACCATCCTCAGCATCCACTGGAGTGACTACATCACAAATGTCGAGGTCCTGGAGCAGGCTAAGACTATCAGCATCGAGGCAGTGCTGCTAAAGACCCAGCTACGTTGGGCAGGGCACGTGTCCAGGATGAAGGACCACCGCCTGCCCAAGATCGCGCTGTATGGCGAACTGTCCACTGGCCACCGTGACAGAGGAGCACCCAAGAAGAGATACAAAGACTCCTTGAAGAAAGCTCTCGGTGCCTGTCACATTGACCATCGCCAGTGGTCCGCAGTAGCCGCTGATCGAGAGACCTGGCGACGCACCATCCACCAAGCTGTCTCCTCCTTCGAAAACAACCGCAGGGCCAGCCTTGAGGACAAACGCAGAAGGAGGAAGAACCACGACGCTGCAGCCGCGAACCCAGACCAGACTTTCCCTTGCAACCGCTGCGGCCGACTCTGCTTTTCCCGCATTGGCCTTGTCAGCCATGAGCGTGCCTGCATCAGACGTGGAAAACGCCCTTCCTAGATCTTCGTCAGCGAAGCCAGGCCATGATGATGATGACCCGAAAGACCCCAGATTTCTATACCTTAAGTTAAGATAGGCTGTACCTGATAATCAAATGGTTTGGAATGATCACCAACCGACCAGAACATCCTAACTAAAGCCAGCACTCCTTTTCTTGCACGATCATTCATCGTTTAGAGATAAATGCTCACTTGCATATCTATACATACTCACGCGCGCCAAATCAGGGGGGCCTTGGTGTACAGTCCAGAATTACATCTGTGGCTGTGACCTCGATCACCCGGTGAGAAGAGAGAGACACATACAGTGTGTGTGTGTGTGTGTGTGTGTGTTGCTTTGTGTGTGTGTGTGTGTGTGTGTGTGTTGCTTTGTGTGTGTGTGTGTGTGTGTGTGTTTTGATTTTGTGTGTGTGTCTGTGTGTGTGTGTGTGTGTGTGTGCGTGCGCGTGTGTTTGTGTGTGTGTGTGTGTGTGTGTCTTTTGTGTGTGTGTGTGTCTTTTGTGTGTGTATGTGTGTGTGTGTGTGTGTGTGTGTGTGTATGGCCCAATTTCGATCAATACAAGCTATCAAATGAGAACTCCCCCACTTTTTTTCTTTTTTTTTTCTTGCGTTCGGTTATAATGGATAGATGCATGTATATGAATGTGTATTGTGTGTGCGTGTGTTTATGTAAGTTTGTGCCTGCCAGTGAGTGCGTATGTGTTAGGGTAGCTGTTAGATACACATGTGTGTTAAAATGTATGTATGCAGTGTGTGTGTGTGTGTGTGCGTGTGTGTGTGTGTGTGTGTTTGTGTGTGTGTGCGTGCGCGCGCGCGCGCGCGTGTGTGCGTGTGCGTGTGTGTAGTCACATTTTGGTGTGTGTATGTAACATAGATGTAATGTTTTATGTTAACAAAAGCGTTTTTGTAAAGCATCTAGAGCAGATTTCTGGATAGTGTGCTGTATAAGTATCCATTATTATTATTATTATTAGAGGAGAGAGAGAGAGAGATAACGATAACGATAACGATAACGATGTTTTATTCAGATTAAGGCCAAAGCCCCTTACTGAAGGGGGTCATACAAGAACATAAATGAGGAAAACGACACGATAAACCAACATCACAAATCAACCAAAAGTAGCTAATACAATACTCAACAACATTCACAAAATAACAATTCGAAGTCTCTTCAATGCCTCATATAAATACATGGCCAAGTTTTGTTGGGTAAGCTCATGTTTTGACGACATGAGCAGATTAAATCTAAAAGCACAGGGATCTTTATAATATTTAGGTTGAATTAATAATCTTTGTCTGAGGTCACTCAAAGCAGGGCAACATAGCAAAAAATGCAATTCATCTTCCCTACCCAGGTTGCACAATCGACACATATATACATATTCACTCCTTCTACAGTATCTGAAACTGTGAACAGCAATATTTGAAACACCAAATCTAAATTTTGTCAGTGCACTTTTTACATATCTGTTTATTTCCATCCCAATATATGGTTCAGGCCCCTGCGATGTTTTAAAGATTCTAAACTGTGCAAATCTATCGCTAGTTTTCATATGGTCATGCCAATCTTGCCACCTACAATCAACTATTCGCTGTCTAAAACACTTTATAAAACCTGCAATATCTTCAACACCCTGATTATCCCACACAAAAGAATAACCATAAGAATTTAAGCACTGACGAACACACGTTGCCCATGTTTTTTTGCCATTATTATCTAAGGAATACAACATCCGATAAGCTTTGAACGGTAGCCTGTTTTCGTTCATTCTTGTAAGTTTCAACCAATACTTAATGCATTTAATGTACGAGTTTAAATAAATCGGATATCTCCCTAGCTCTCCAGAGAGAGAGAGAGAGAGAGAGAGAGAGATGGGGGACAGTACAGACTAGTCTAGAACGATCTCTTTCCTTGTCCAATAGCTTCATTAAACTCGTAACATGGGGAGTAATATCCAACCAGGTGGTGATTGGGAGGTGGGAGTTAGGGGGCGGCTGAGGACGTGGCAGGTTGTCGATCTTGACTGATGACTGGCCCAGAATGACCCCAGGGTAAAAACCAGCAGGAGGGGGCGTGTGTGTGTGTGGAGGGGAGGGGGGGGGGGGCGGGGGTGAGGAGGGGGGGGGGGTAGTTCGAGGCTGTGACACCGGGTTTTGCACACATCACAGGTCTATCTCGTGGACCAAGGAGGTGAGCGTATTGGGGTCATCGCCAAGACGTGGGAGGGGGCGTTGAAAAACTGTTGCACCTCGGCCGACAACTTCACGGTCACCTGTAAGTGAACTCCCTTGTCGTGTCGTTCACGTAACCCACAGGGCACGCGCGTGCACACGCACACACACACACACACACACACACACACAGAGTGAAGGACCACTCGAGAACTGGCACAGTTTTTTGTTTTTTGTTTGTTTGTTGTTTTTTTGGTGGCAATATGCACATTTCTTCCCCTTTTCCATTTATAAGACGGAAAACGGAAAAAAACTTGTAAATTGGTTGATAACATTGAAATTATATACTCTACATTTCTTCCCCTCCACTCTTTGAATGGCCTTCTTTACATCTCTTGACAGGGGGAGGGGGGGGGGGGAGGGTGAAGTAAATATTACAATGTTATTTAAACAAATTTTACATTTTTTTCAGTCTTCGGAACGAAACTGAATGGAAAGAACACAGGGGAAGAAACGTGGACATTTCCGTTTTCTTCTTCTTGGGAAGTAGTGAAACAGTGATGAATTTTCGTGGGGGCAAAAAAACAAACCAAAGTTGTATACAGCTGGAGAGATGAAAGCACCAACTCACAAACAGAGGTGCTTTCTTGCACGAGCACTTCCATTAATGAACAAGGTGGCAGAATGGTTGAGACGCTTTTCTGCCAATACAGTACGTGTTCATGAGAGGATCGAACGTATGGGTTCGATTCCCGCTCTCGCCCTTTCTACCATTGACTAGAAAATGACGCTGAGCGTCTAGTTCATTCGGATGAGACGATAAACCGGGGTCCCGTGATGTGTGCAGCATGCACGCACTTGGCGCGCCGAAAAAGAACCCATGGCAACTGACGACAATGTTGTCGTCCTCCCTAGAAGAAATCCTTCTGTGACAGGCAAGCGCGGATATGTATAAATTATGCATGAACTTAAGACCTGACTAAGCGCGTTGGGTAATGCTATACTGGTCAGGCATCTGCCCATAGCAGACGTGGTGTAGCGAATGTGGATTTGTCCGAACGCAGTGACGCCTCCTTAAGAAGCTGAAACTGAAAGCGCTTCCATTTGTTTACAGTGAAAAACCGCAGCTATTGTTCATGAATCACTGAAGGAATTATTCTCTTTCCTTTTTTTTAAAATATGTTTATATTTTATTTTTTATCATTAATTCTATCTTATTTAATTGTTTTCCCCTGTTATCTTTGTTTGGCAGAGAAATCGTTTTTTCAAACATTTTTTCGAAGTCTTTATTTATTCATTTATTTTTGCTGGTGCGTGTGTACCAGAAACAACCGTTGCAGTGAAATGCCAGCGGTAGACCATTTTGCCGCCTGAATAATCAACATAATCTTTTTTTTTCTTTTCTTTTTTTTTCATGTAAGGAAAACTGAGCTGGTTTCATGCAGTGTCCTGAACTGTTTGTGACGTCTCTACGTCAGTTTCTGTGTTGAGTACATGTCACGTCATGTAGCTGTACAAAGAGCACACGCTGTCTGGATGTTTCCTTCATCATCATCATCATCATCATCATCGTCATCATCATCATCACCATCTTCTTTCTTCTCTTCTGCTTCTTCTTCTCCTCTTCCTTCTTTTTCTTCTGCTTCTTCTTCTTAAAACTTGTCGTTTCTCTCATTCTCTATCGTCTTGACTATTGTAACTCTCTATCGTCTGGTTTGCCTGCTTCATCCATTCAGTCCCTTCAGCACATACAAAACTCTGCTGCACGAATTGTTCTCAGAAAGAAAAGATCTGAGCACAACACTTTTCTTTTGCAACATCTCCATTGGCTCCTTGTCTCACACAGAATAAAGTACAAGATCAGCACTCTATGTTATAAATGTATTCACAAATCAGCCCCTTCCCATCTGTGTGGCTGCCTTCACCTCTACACTCCATCTCGCTCTCTACGATCGGTTTCTGATCCACTCCGTATACACATACCCAGATTCAAACACTCCACGATCGGTCGCCGTTCTTTCTCTGTCTATGGACCTTGCTTTTAAAATGAACTTCCTCTTTCGCTTCGTCAGGTCTCCGCATTCAGCTCTTTCAGGTCTGGCCTTAAAACCCACCTTTTCACAAGATAGCCTCCCTCCCCTGCCTTTTCCTTGTCTTCAATTTCTCAAGTTTAGAGTTATGCATGCGTGTGAATGACTGGTTTGAAAGCGCTTCGATTTGTCTCTGCACAAGATTCAGCGCTGTATAAATACTAATTATCATGATTATTAAAACGAGTGAAGTGGTATAAAGTTAGTCTAGGTACTGCTATATATCCACTTAAAATGATTTGTCTGACTGGCTTGCATTGACATGGTTCTTAACACCATCAGAACAGCAGCACATTGATTTGAGCATGGCACAGTGTTTCAAGATGTTCTTGTTGACTGTGCATTCATTGTATTGTATTGTATTGTATTGTATTGTATTGTACTGTACTGTTTCCGTCACAGCAGATTTCTGTGTATAAAAACTCGGGCTGTTCTGTTCCCGGGAAGAGCATGTTGTTAAAGTGCAGCGCCACCCATATTTTTTTCAGCCAGCAAGTGCATTTGTTTTCCTGTCAAAGAGGGTGTGTTTTTTTTCTACAGGATTTTGCCAAGACCAACCTTTCATTTATTTATTTTGCTGTTGTTGTTGATGATGTTGTTGTTGTTGCCGTGGATCCTTTTATGTGCAGTAAGTGCATGCTACCCGCGGGACATCAGTTTATTGTCTCATCCGAAGCGAAGAACTTGCGTCCAGACCCCACCACTCAATCGTGGAAAGGGGATGGAGGGGAGGTGGGTTGGGGGGGTGGGGATATACTGGCGAGTGTTGGGCTCGATCCCCGCATCCTCAGATTTCCTTGGCTTCCTCAGATTCGATCGCTCGTTTCCTAAGTGGACGCCTTACCACTAGGCCACCGTTCCTGCCTTGTGAGAGGGGGCCCACCGCCTCAGAGTAGACCGCCGGCTGGAAGGTTCCGCGGCCATCTTGGATCTTGCGCATGCGCAATAAAGTTTACTCGAAATTCGAGCAATGCCAAAGGCGATCGACATAGACAGCAGCAAACATGTGCTATCCTCCGTTTCTTCAAGCGATACCCTCCATTGCTACAACCAAACTATGGTCAATGAAGTGCCATCGTATGCACACACAAAAAGAGCAAAAAATCGGAGAAAAAAAAGAAGAGGAGCCTGCTGAGTCACACGTTCTGCCTCTCTCGATCGCTGTTGTTGCTCGAAATTTCGGAGAGACAATCATCTTCGAGAGCACAGAGCATGTGACGCGACTCAATCAGTCATGTAAGCTCGGAACTCTCCAGCGGTATTCCATGGCTGATAACTTCACTGTCACGTGTCCAGCTCTTTGGTCGGGACAGAGAACACTGCAGTGCCTAATTCATCTGGTGACAGGTCATTAATTTTGATTTCAGTCACAGCTGGCGTCATTCTCATGATGTCTGTTTCAGTTACACTTACCTGGCATGGACACTAATATTTCGAATTCTACAGTGTCTATGGCCAGGGTGCCCCAAAATATTACAGTCCGATCCTTCGTCTTAACTCACTCAGTACGGCCAGTCCTCTCTTCTCCTCTACACAGACCCCTCGGATGTCCAGTGGGTGTCTCAATGACCCAACCTTTAGCTTCCGTCGTCAGAATTGTGGTATGGTATTCTTTGTCAACATTCACCTCTTCAGTATAAGAGCCTTCCACTTGCAATATTTTGATGGTGGTAATTGGGGTGAAATGCTGTTAACGTCGTCTCTTTCGCCGTTCGTATGGAGAGAGTTAACCAGCAGATAACACTCCCACCCTCTGTCTCCTCCAGGCCACTTGTAAAAGCCAGGCTGTACGCGCTTGGAGCTTGGTCTCTGACCGTGGATAGGCGCTATATAACATCCGTATCAATAATCAGTATACATAATTATGGTTAAGGGCAGCTGGATCGCAAACTCAAGCCGCAGTTCGTTCGTTCGTTTGTTTGTTTGTTTGGGTGCTTGCTGCTTTGTGTGTGTGTGTGTGTGTGTGTGTGTGTGTGTGTGTGTGTGTGTGTGTGTGTGTGTGTGTACTATATAAAAAAAGTAATGATGCAATACAGTGCAATGCAATATGATATAATACAACACAACAGAATGCAGTACAATACAATGCAACGCAACACAACTCAATACAATGCAGTCCAGCACAACACGCCAATACTATGCAATGCAAAACAATGCAATGCAATACAAAACAATGCAATGTAGTGCAATGCGATGCGATGCGATGCAAGGCAATCCAACACAATACAATACAATACAATACAATACAATATTTTTCCCCCCCAGTTCCTGTGGACCTGAATTTGACAACAAAGGTTCTCATGATCAGTGCAGTCTTTATCGTGGTAAGGATTTCTCTTTTCCCTGGTCTCTCTGTGTGCGTCTGTTGCTTGGTCTGTCTCTTCCTTCCCCACCTGCCCCCCACCCCCTCCAAGCCCACCCTATACACCATCCTACCCCTTTTCTATTTCTCTTTTCACAACAAGGTGATATCAGACCAGAGGAAAAAAAAAAGAATATAACAAGATTGTGTGTGTGTGTGTGTGTGTGTGTGTGTGTGTGTCCGTGCATGTGTGTGAGTGTGTGTGCATGTGAGAGAGTGAGAGAACACTGAACGCTGAAATGTATAATGTCATTAGCTGTAAAGCTCTAGTGACGCACTGGGTACTAATCAGAACAAAATGGTGTAAAACAGATAAAATGGAACAGAAAGGAAAAAACAAACAAACCATCAACAGAATTGAAAAGTGAAAGAGAGGGAAAGAATGTGTGTGTATGTGTGTGTGTGTGTGGGAGAGAGAGAGAGAGACATACATACATACATAATAAGAGAGGGAAAGAATGTGTGTATGTGTGTGTGTGGGGGGGAGAGAGAGAGAGACATACATACATACATAATAAGAGAGGGAAAGAATGTGTGTATATGTGTGTGTATGTGTGTGGGAGAGAGAGAGAGACATACATACATAATAAGAGAGGGAAAGAATGTGTGTATATATGTGTGTGTGTGTGTGTGTGTGTGTGTGCGCATGTGTGAGGGAGAGAGAGACAGACAAAGAGAGAGAGAGTATGTGCATTTACATAATACATACATAGAGAGAGGGACACACACACACACACACAGATACACAGACAGACAGACACACACACACACACGTACACACACACACACACACACACACACACAGATACACAGACACACACACACGTACACGCACACATACACACACACACACACAGATACACAGACACACACACGTACAACACACACACACACACAACACACACACACACCATCACTCCCATTTTCTATATGTCACAGGATATGATGCTGTACGAGACTAACACGGAACAGCAAGAAAATCAGGCAGCCTTACTGAATATGTAATCGAAAAAATCTTGTTGGCATATTCATGTTTCCATTTGACAACTGACGCAAGTATTTATATAAGAAAGGAAAAGGAGACAAAATACACAAACACTCAGAAAAGAAAGAAAAAAATATATATCATGACAGATAAATACAGTATTCTGAGGAAAACAACTGCAAGTGCATGATTAATTGAATAAGTCGTCAAAATTTACGAGAAAACATCCATTTATGATTTATGATTTATCAAATGAATAAAAGTTTGAATAAAAATCATATGTTGACGTGTATGTATTAAATACTATCTTTACTTTGCTTTTAATTAATTTTTTTTGACACATATGGAACAAAATATTAATTTCTACAGGCCCACTTGTATATATATATATATATATATATATATATATATATATATATAAACCAAACCAGTTTTGGTCCTGTGTCAGTTGAAATTTACACCATAATTTCACACATACGCATGCATGCGCGCGCGCACACACACACACACACACATACCAAGAAAAAAAAAGTCTTGACATTTTGAATTTTTTTTTACTCTAAAAGAAGATTGCGGGTTCGTCTCCCGTCGGGGTCGGGTTTCACTTTTCCCCGAAAACCTCAACCATCTATTCAACACAGCCATTTCACCCACCCTAGGAAGACATTGTCGGGAATGGCCAGAGGGCAAAACTGATGCGGAAGTGAAGCTACTCATGGAAGAAAACAGTAAAGAAGAGGACATCATCATATACACAGATGGCTCAGTCACCAAAGACCAATCCGGTTGGGGATTCACTGCGAAACAAAACGGAAAAACAGTTAGGGAAGAGAATGCTGCCTACAAAGTCACAACCTCCAGCCTAACGATGGAAGTTGAAGCTGTGACACGTGCCCTCCAGTGGCTATCGTCCATCCATACGCCCGGAAACCAACATGCCATGATTCTAACCGACTCAATGAACCTCATACAGAAAATTGAAAACGGAATGGGAAGCCCAGAGTGGCATAAGGCAATGCGCAACTTTCAGATAAAAAACTCACATGGTCATACTGCCCGGGACATGCAGGAGTTAAGGGAAATGAGCGAGCTGACAGACTTGCTGGTAACGCAACACCAACGAGCGGCCTACATGTAGGAAAATCGGAAATCCTCAGAAAAGTCAAAGAATATCAAAAAGAACAGGTACAAGGCCATCACACCATCGATCGCCTCAAAGAAATAAAAGCAGAGAGATGGAGCGGCCGTAAGTCTAACATGAAAGGTAGAGCACGATGCTTTGCAAATCAAACAAATATCGGCATCATTTCCAAACCAACATTGCGCAAATTTCTTCAAAACGGAACAGAGTCTCTGTGGGCTTTTCCAAATACAATAGACTGAGCAACACACTAGACGCCACGTTCTTGGCATCAGAGATCTTTTGCCATCCCTCTTGCGGCCAATCAGTAGCAGCCTCTGTGCGTGTGTATGTGTGGGTCTGTGTTTTTGAGTGCGTTTGTGCATGCGTGAGAGTGTAAGTGTACACAAGTGTCAGGAGAGTTCTGTGCATGTGTGTGTGTGTGTGAGGGGGAGGTGGGGGTGCAGGGAGGAGGTGGGGTAGAGGATGAGGTATGTGAGTGTATGCATGCCTACACTGTGGGAGCAACAGGATATTGGAACGTATATATATATATATATATATATATATATCTTTGTATATATGTGTGTGGGGTTGGGGGTGGGAGATATGGGCGTGTGTGTGCTTGTACAAGTAAGCGTTCATCTGTGTGTGTGTGTGTGTGTGCGTGTTTGTGTGTGTGTGCCGTGGAAGCTGCGATACATAGACTAGAAATGAGTGTGTGGAGGAGGGGGGTAGAGGAGGTGCAGGGTAATGTGTGTGTGTGTGTGTGTGTGTGTGTGTTGGAGCTCATGTACGTTTATATGTATTTGACTGTGCTTTCGTATCTGTGAAACTGCGTGTTTGGTGCATATCTGTTACGCATGTGTGGGTGTATATGTGAATGTGTGTCTTCATGTTTTACATTTATTTGCATATTTATCATCATTATTGTCTTATTTATTTATTATTATTATTATTATTTTATTATTGTTTTCATTACTACTACCTTTTTTTATATCATAATTATCATTATTTATTTATTTATTTATGTAAGCTTATCTATAATCTATTCACCTTTTTTTTTCTTTTTTCTCAAGGCCTAAGCGCGTTGGGTTACGCTGCTGGTCAGGCATCTGCTTGGCAGATGTGGTGTAGCGTATATGGAGTTGTCCGAACGCAGTGACGCCTCCTTGAGCTACTGAAACTGAAACTGAAACTGAACTATACTCTAAAAGAAAAACCCACAACATTTTTTTTTCTTCTTCTTCTTCTTCTTTTTTTTGTACTTAGATGGAGTTATTGCTGGCTGGCTGCGGGTTCAACTTATTGTCTGTACCGTTTTTCTCATTCCTTTCCCTCCCCTCCCCAAACATCCCAATGTAGCCAAGCGCTTAGCTTCAGATAGCGCTCTTTGGCTTCAGATACTGCTTCACGCACAAGCTATATAGCAGACACCGTTTTCGCAACTAACAGCCGGTCTTCAACGATAAATAAATAAACCTCATTGAAACTGAAACTGACAGGACCATGCACATAATTTCTGAGTTAAGAACTACCTGACCAAATTAATGGGACTATCGGTTTAACTGTGTGTGTGTTCTGATTGTAATTAGCACACTATTGGGGCACGCACATATAGAAACTGTGCACAATTTGTGTGAACTTGTGTTCTGGAGAATGCCTTTTAACCTCTTCCTCTGCAAGTGCAATGATAAAAGATTCAATATGGTTTATCTGTCAGAAACACACACAGAGGCACACAAGCACACAAATAAAATAGACTTACAATCAAAATCTTATAGACTTATAATTAAAATCTTTATTACTGTATACATTTTCATGTAGGGTTTCATATGAGATGCGCAAGACAGATAAATAGTGAACAATCATCTCCATGACAGGTAAACAGTGAACAATCATCCCTATGACAGATAAACAGTGAACAATCATGTCCATGATGGATACATTGTGAACAATGATCCGTTAACAAATAAATAGTGAACAATCATCCCCATGACAGATAAACCGTGAACAATTATCCCCATGACAGATAAACAGTGAACAATCATCCTCATGACAGATAAACAGTGAACAATCATCCCCATGTCATAGATTGTGAACAATCATCCCCATGACAGATAAACACTTAACAATCATCCACATGACAGATAAACAATCATCCCCATGACATATATTGTGAACAATCATCCCCACGACAGATAAACAGTGAATGATAATCCCCATGACAGATAAACACTGAACAATCATCCCCATGACAGATAAACTCTGAACGATCATCCCCATGACAGATAAACACTGAACAATCATCCCCATGACAGATAAACAGTGAACAACCATCCCCATGACAAATGAACTGTGAACAATCATCCCCATGACACATAAATTGTGAACAATCATCCCCGTGACAGATATAGTGAGCAATCATCCCCATGACAGATAAATAGTGAGCAATCATCCCCAGGACAGACAAACTGGGAACAATCATCCCCATGACAGATAAACAGTGAACAATCATCCACATGACAGATAAACAGTGAACAACCATCCACATGACAGATAAATTGTGAACAACGATCCCTTAACAAATAGTGAACAATTATCCCCATGACAGATAAATAGTGAGCAATCATCCCCAGGACAGACAAACTGGGAACAATCATCCCCATGACAGATAAACAGTGACAAACAGCGAACAATCATCCCCATGACAGATAAACAGTGACAAACAGTGAACAATCATCCCCATGACAGATAAACAGTGACAAACAGTGAACAATCATCCCCATGACAGATAAACAGTGAACAATCATCCCCACGACAGATGAATTGTGAACAATCATCCCCATGACAGATAAATAGTGAACAATTATCCCCATGACAGATAAACAATGAACAATTATCCCCAGGAAAGACAAACTGTGAACAATCATCCCCATGACATTTAAACAGTGAACAATCATCCCCATGACAGATAAACAGTGAACAGTCATCCCCAAGACAGATAAACAGTGAACAATCATCCCCATGACAGATAAACAGTGAACAGTCATCCCCAAGACAGATAAACAGTGAACAATCATCCCCACGACAGATGAATTGTGAACAATCATCCCCAAGACAGATAAAACAGTGAACAATCATCCCCATGACAGATAAATAGTAAACAATTATCCCCATGACAGATAAACAATGAACAATTATCCCCAGGAAAGACAAACTGTGAACAATCATCCCCATGACATTTAAACAGTGAACAATCATCCCCATGACAGATAAACAGTGAACAGTCATCCCCAAGACAGATAAACAGTGAACAATCATCCCCATAAATCATCAGAAACACAAGGTCAGTTTATTGTCACTCTTCAGTTGTGTTTGAGTATATGTGCACATGACCGATTACAGCCACAGAGACACAGTACAGAAACGTGATGTACAGAAAAGAACAGAGTACTTGTAGGTGATGGCTGATAATGGGCAGTTGACAACAGACTACTAGACTACGTAAGTTCAAGACCCTTTGTATTGATTACGAAGTGCAAATGCAAGCACACAAGGTAACAGTGGCAATGTAAGAAACTGACGATGAGTATCGCACTGACACAATTCAACAGACATCCCGGAATTTAGCCAGTGTGGTATTTGAGCACAGACTTTCACATTTAGTCTGTTTATTAATTAAGCCTTTTTTGTGACTTCATCTTTTTATTCATCAACATCTTCTTCTTCTGCGTTCATGGGCTGCAACTCCCAAGTTCACTCGTATGTATACGAGTGGGCTTGTACGTGTATGACTGTTTTAACCTCGCCATATAGGCAGCCATACTCCATTTTCGGGGGTGTGCATGCTGGGTATGTTCTTGTTTCCATAACCCACCAAACACTGATATGATTTACAGGATCTTTAACAAGCGTATTTGATCTTCTGTTTGCTTACACACACAAAGGACGTTCGGGCACTAGCAGGTCTGCACATATGTTGACCTGGCAGATAGGAAAATCTCCACCCTTTACCCACCACTGAGATTTGAACCCGGGACCCTAAAATTGAAAGTCCAACGCTTTAACCACTCGGCTATTGCGCCCATCGATAACATCCAATGGCGTGGCAGATGTAAGTGTAGTGCTTACAGGTCTGTGAGGCATCTTGGGCAGCCACACGCATGCATGAAGCATGCACTGCAATCACACAACAATGTGTGGGGCAATCACTAATTTGATGCAGTCAATGTAAATCACAGAAAAAATGCCTGGTGCAATCATAGCAGAAACAATACCAGTGTATGGTACAGTTGCTGCAATCACGTACCAATTCCTGTTGTTTCAATTTCAATTTTTCAAGGTGGTGTCACTATGTTCAGACAAATCCATATATGCTACACCACATCTGCTAGGCAGATGCCTGACCAGCAGCATAACCCAACACACTTAGGCCTGGAGTGCATGCTTATATATTTGTATACCTAACAGAATGGATTTCTTCTGCATAATTTTGCCAGAGGACAACACTCTCATTGCTATAGGTTCTTTTTAAGTGCGCCAAGTGCGTGCTGCACATGAGACCTCGGTTTATCATCTCATCTGAATGACTCAGTTTGATTTTCCAGTCAAACTTGGGAGAAAGGGTGAGAGCAGGATTCGAACCCACACTCTCACGGACTTTCTATATTGGCAGCTGAATGTCTTAAACATTCTGCCACCTTCCTCCTAGTGTGATTATTGCAAGTGCACATCAACACTTGCTGCCATTACTCTGACCTGCAGCCGTAGAGATGGCGAAGGTTCTGACAACTCAGAAAGCCAAAAATGCCAGCCTGCCGAAAATGCGAATCAGGCTAGTGGCAACGAAACTGATCAGCAGTGTGCATAACGATCCCTTAACCCAGCCAGCCACAGCAGCTTGAAGCCAGCCCAACGCTCACCCACTGCTATTCAATAGTGTGACCACAGCCTGATTGTGGCAACAACTTTGCACATGTAGAAAATATATCATAGTCGTCATGAACAGCTGTCCCTGACAAAATTCTGTCATAAAATCCACTTCCAGTGATTAAACACACATGCAACAGATAGGCCTATAAACAAAACAAAAATTAAATAAATAAGATGTTTCTGCAATCTGTCGACACAGTATTCCTGGGGAGAGTACCCTGAAATTTACAAAATGGATGTCTTGTGATGAAATAGAGTAACACAATGCTTCACTGTATGAACAACTTTTGTTAAGATGCATTCTGTGCAAGGCGTTTGAAAGGGGGTGTGGGGGGAGATAAATGCTACCTGTGGGATGACCACAACATACATGTCTAACTAAAAAATCTTACCATCAAGAACAGATTGATGGTGCAAACATCAGAAATAAATCTGCAATTTAAAGAATTTCCAGGAACAAATTAATAGTGTGACTATATTATTTTCACAAATGAGATGTTGTGCAGCAGGGTGGGTATGTGCATGATCGCACATACACAAAATCACTTTTTTGTTGTTGTTTTCCATGTAACATGCAGTCTGAGGCCATAGCATCCAGGACAGTCACTGATGTTTTACCATCACAAGTCTGGCTTATGTTTTACCATCACAAGACTGGCTTATGTTTTACAATCACAAGTCTGGCTGTTCTGGAATGCTAGGCATGACTGCTGTTGGAAGCAGCTGATCCTTGTTTCCGTTATCTAACACACTGCTGGAAAACTAGCTTAAAAACACTTTCCCCAGGACATAACAATAACAAAAAAAAACACCACATTCTCTGACAGTATACATATACATCACACACACACACACACACACATATTTTTTTTATATTCCACTTGCCCACATGTATAATGACAAATCGCTCTCTCAACCATCCATGGTTTCTGTTGCTGTGATATGGGTTAACCATTCTTCAAAACATATCAATAGCAAAATGTGAAAAGAAAAAAGGGGGCATGCAATCCTCAAGAAGATATGTAGTATATCAAGTTATGAACATAATTTGCAGAACACAAATACAATGATCATTCATAAAAACGATCCGTCATAAACATAACCTTTTTGTGTGTATTTATCTCACACGATGCACTGGTCCCAAGAAACCATAGTTTAGAGCGTTATAACTCACACAGTGCACAGGTATGTGCTGGAATACAACATGCTGACATACTCATCCAAGAACACAATCATACATTACACTCGGCTGCCAATTCCAGAGGATTGATTTCACTCACAGAAACAAAACATCCTAAGGTCAATGCTCTTTCTCCAATCACTGGCCCAGTTGTACGAGACAAACTGCCCTTCTCATTTCGTCACAAGGATCTCCCAGTTCAGTTTAAAAAATCTCTCAGAACACACCCCTTCCGTTCTGCCTACCATCTTTGTGATTTATTTCTTAAACTTCTACTGGTTTTCTCTGTGTGTGTGTCTGTGTGTGCACTTGTTTGTGTATGGGATATTGTATTTGAATGCACTTGTACATATGTATGTACAACTTCTTGTAAATGCGACAAGCTTCCTGCTCATCAGTCTACCTTATCATCATTGTCATAATAGTTATAATACATAAACATGTCAATGCTAACAATTCCAAAGACCACTTTTACTCACATGCTGATAATTCCCATGACCACAATGATCCTCAAACATGGGGACAACTCTGATCACCCAGTTCATTTTCTGATGGACTATTTCATTCCTCAACACTGCTGGACATATTTAGCCCAGTGACAAGTTTCTGACCTCATGCAACTGTACACACATACATTTATCCAGGCTGATTATCATACACCAATGATTTAATGTCATAATTCAATGGTGCCACACATGCAAAACAGTCTCATTTGTGCTCTCTCTCTCTCTCTCTCTCATCTTTTGCCTAGTATCATAACACACTCTCTTCTCTCTCAGCCAAACTCATCATTATAAAAACCCTTGTCTTGCCAGACTTTTTATAAACTCCTTTTGCCCTGAGTCCAGTGCAGGAGTTATATCTGTATGTAGACATATGTGCACAAGCAAATATATTACCTCTGTATGTAGACATATGTGCACATGCACATATATTACCTCTGTATGTAGATATATGTGCACATGCACATATATTACCTCTGTATGTAAACATGCTCATACACAAAATATTAACTCCACACATGCACGTACATACATAATAATTCTGCAATTAGAAAACTGTGCATATACACACATATTACTTTTGCATTTAAAAAAAACTGCATATACACACATATTACCTCTGCATTTAGAAAACTATGCACATATAGATATATTACCTCTTGGCATGTAGACATGTGCACATGCATGTCATTTCATCACCTATGCATGTAGACATATATGCACATGAACATACATGATCTCTTTGCATGTAGACACTTATGCACATACACAAATATTACCTCTTTGCATGTAAAAACATGTGCACATACACACACATTACCTCTTTGCATGTAAAAACATGCACATACATACACATTACCTCTTTGCATGTAAAAACGTGCACATACACACATATGACCTCTTTGCATGTAAAATCATGTGCACATACACACATATTACCTCTCTGCATGTGAACACATGCACATACAGATTACATCTCCACATATGCGCATGTGCATACAAATTACTTATCTGCATAAAGACATGCACATACATATTACCCCACTGCATGCAGATGTGTGCATAAACACACACGTTAACTTGAAAGGTGTACCTTCAACATGCACATCAATAAAAGGCATGATTAAAAATAACACAGAGAAGTCTTTCACAGGCACAAGTGTGCATATCATGTACAAAGAAAGAACAGATATTCCGGATTTGGAAAAAAAAAAAAAAAAAATTATGCTGAGTATTGTAAAATGTACACATAATATCAACCATCTTTTTTTCGTTTTAATCACATGAACATAACTTGCTATACATGTATCTGTCATGTGATCAAGTAACAGGATGGGTAGCAGTAATGAAAGAAGAACCTGGAGAGGTGGGGGGGGAAGAAAAAGACAAATAGAGAAGGGAGGTAAATCCAATGATGGAGAACGAGGGGTACAACTTGGGATGTTGATGAAAGAACGCTAACGTATTTTCAGTTCACATAATGTTTGCAATGGTTGGTGATGAAAGAATGCCAGCGTATTTTCGGTTCACATAATGTTTGCAATGGGTGGTGATGAAAGAATGCTATCGTATTTTCGGTTCACATGTTTGCAATGGGTGGTGATGAAAGAATGTTAACGTATTTTCGGTTCACATGTTTGCAATGGGTGGTGATGAAAGAATGTTAACGTATTTTCAGTTCACATGTTTGCAATGGGTGGTGATGAAAGAATGCTAACGTATTTTCGGTTCACATAATGTTTGCAATGGGTGGTGATGAAAGAATGTTAACGTATTTTCGGTTCACATAATGTTTGCAATGGGTGGTGATGAAAGAATGTTAACGTATTTTCGGTTCACATGTTTGCAATGGGTGGTGATGAAAGAATGTTAACTTATTTTCGGTTCACACGTTTGCAATGGGTGGCAATGAAAGAATGCTAACGTATTTTCGGTTCACATAATGTTTGCAATGGGTGGTGATGAAAGAATGTTAACGTATTTTCGGTTCACATGTTTGCAATGGGTGGTGATGAAAGAATGTTAACGTATTTTCGGTTCACATGTTTGCAATGGGTGGTGATGAAAGAATGCCAATGTATTTTCGGTTCATGCCATGATGGCAATCATTACACACAGAATGTTGACCAGCGCTCGCCCTCGTGTCCAGTGGAGGAAAACTGTACCCGGGAGTTGCTGCCAGTAGCTGTCACCGTCTCAAAAAGGAAGCTGCCAGAGCCTGTCTCTAATCTATTATCACATTTCAATAAACTCAAGGGAAATCAGACATGCCAGAAAACAAACAAACAAACAAACAAAAAACAAGAGAGGCAAGGCCTTCAAGACTCACTTGTGATACACTTTTTAAAAAAAATCCAAGCTTTTTATGTATTGAGTATAATTTCAAAATATAATGTTTAAGATGAGAAAGATCAGTTTAAAGCAAATTAAGTCCCCTAGCATTAATTACAGAGTAACTTCCCTTCTTTACTATCTGCACCAAAACGTTTTCAAATAAATAAAACTTCCATGCTTAGCAAAAGAAGTTCCTGTTTGAACAAAAAATGATAATAATGACTGCTCTTGTTGTTGGGTCAGAATATCAGATCAAAGTGCCAAGTTTAGAGAATACAAAAAATATAAATATAACAGTAAATGCAGTTTGCATATAATTAGGCTTCATTTCTTTTTTTTTTTGTTGTGCCCATCCCAGAGGTGCAATATTGTTTTAAACAAGATGACTGGAAAGAACTGAATTTTTCCTATTTTTATGCCTAATTTGGTGTCAACTGACAAAGTATTTGCAGAGAAAATGTCAATGTTAAAGTTTACCACGGACACACACACACACACACACACACAGACAACCGAACACCAGGTTAAAACATAGACTCACTTTGTTTACACAAGTGAGTCAAAAACCAACAACAAAAAGACAACACCCAAAACATCTCACCCCCACTCCCCCTGTCCACGAAATATACACACATATACAAAGAAAGGGAAAATAAAACATACCACACTCGCACACAAAATGTGAACAAACCACCCATTGAACAAAAAAAACACAACAAAACCCCCCCCAAAAAAAACAAAAAAAGCTTCACTGTTTGAGAACTTATCATTTTGTCATGGAGTTGAATACTGATCAGGGTTGGATTGCTTGTGCTTTCTTTGCAGCACTAAGCTTGCTCAGTGTAAAGAATGGTCCCATGTCTGTGGATTTAGCATAGAGCAAGTACTGTTCTTAACGTTAAACAAACTTTGCGCTGCTAAGACTGCCAATGCAATCCAGCCCAGATCAACAGCCAGACAAACATCACTGACTTTGCAATGTGCAGAAGTTGGCTGAGAACTTTCAGGGACAGCAACACAAAAGACAAAATGGCACATCGATAACAACAAAACCGCACAAGATCCACCAACATGTCAACAACAGTGTGGTAAAACATCTGTCCTCTGTACTGTTACATACAAGACATTCAACAAAACTCATATCCAAGACATTCAACAACAAAAACGGTCACTGAGACTTGTATTCAACTCCACCAGGGCTGGAAATACCCACGCATCCCATTATCTGAAACAACTAAACCTTCTGGTGGACTAATTGGAAATGTCTTTAATTGTTCATTGGGTAACCAGCGTTTGACTGTGTCAGTGAAAGAGCGGTCTGATTCAGTGCAGATTGATCACACTTCCATCCACCCCTTTTATCTGAGAAAAGGTGTGTTCTATGAATAAAACCAAGGTAACGACACATTTGACTGAAACTTCTCAATGGGAATATTCATTTCTTCTTACTGTAAGTAACGAAAACAATATTACATCCTCTTGGGGGAGGGGGGGGGGAGCAGAAATTTTGGGGGAATGATGGATTTTTGTTCCTACAAAACTAAAAAATGTCTGTGAAATTCTATCACTGCAGCTACACACCAAAACTGATCAACACACACAGTGGAAGTGATACCAGAGGCCCCAATGTCAACAGAATGTCAGATACAAAGGAAACAAAAACATGACCCAAAACAACAACTCAGCTCTGCTTCATGAGCCACAGCAAGTCATCCTAATATTTACATTTAATGACAAGGTGACTGGAAACTGAACTAACAGACTTGCTGTTCACACATTTTAACTGTTAACTCCATCAGACTTGAAACTAGGCCAACAGAGTACAAACCTACCAGCTATGACTTGCACACGGTCAGCATATGACGTCAAATTGCCGTTTACAGTTTCAGTTTACATGCTTTAACTGTCGACTCTATCAGACTTAAAACTAGGCGCCTACAGAATAAACCTACTGGCAACTCTGGCAAGCTTTTAGCTGCAATGGATACCTTGTAGTACACTACTTTAGAACTTCTTTCAGTATATTTTGCAGTTTATTCCATAACCAAGATGACAAACTATAACCTGGTGATGAACCGCAAGTCAGAGTGAAACTATTAATAGCATATTGCAAACTACAGTTCAGCATACCAACACAATATAAAACACACCTCATTTTTCTCTATGGTGACAAAAATCTCTCAAAACAATTAATTTGTCCTGGAACTCAAAAAGCTTGAGTTTAACAAAACACAAATCTTGACACTGTTGTAGTACTGACAGTCAAACACGCTACCAGTCAACAAAAAGTACATGGATGTATCTATCTATCTATATATAGAGAGACAGACAGATAGATATAGATATCTATAAGTACCAGGTGTACATATAAAGCAAAGGGTGTATGCATGTATATATATATATATATATATCAAACAATGACCTTGAAAATATACAGCTAAAAAGAATGTACCCTGTATCACATATAAAAATATGTATATATATTAAGTAACGGATATATATATATATATATATATATATATATCCATATTTCAAAGAATAACTTATACACTGCTAAAAAGAATGTACCCTGTATCCTTAAGAGTGCGCATGTGCATGAAGTCTGCACAGTAGACCTGTGCACAGTTCATCTCTGCAGAACAGTGTGAACTTGAACTTTGTTTTCCGGCCGTTGCCTAACAAGCAGGGACATCTAGCCAGGGAACAGGACACTGTGCACACACACACTGAGCTTTGTTTTCGGCCGTTGCCTAACAAGCAGGGACATCTAGCCAGGAAACAGGACACTGTGCACACACACACTGAGCTTTGTTTTCGGCCGTTGCCTAACAAGCAGGGACATCTAGCCAAGGAACAGGACAATGTGCACACACACACTGAGCTTTGTTTGTTTGTTTTTGCTGTCCCATGATCAGCACCATTTCAGTGGCATTACTCCCACACAGCTCATTCCCAGGTTCGTCTGTTGCAGTCCCAGCATCAGCAGTCCACATGGAACTATTCATGTTTGGTCACCTGTAGGCCACACACCAGAGGAGACCCTGCACTGCTGCCGAGTCACTTCGGTGGTGTTGATTAGCAAACTACGCTGTTACATGTGGACTAAATGGCAACAACTAAAATCCCTTAAACTGAACAGACAAAAAGTAAAGCCTAACATAGTAACAATCATCAAACCATTGATGTTTTGTACTTTTATAAAAACCCTATGGAGGACTCTCAGGGCCCTGACAGTGAGTGGGGTTTATGCAAAGGTCAGGCATCTGATCCATTAAACAATTTTTTTTATTGTGAATTTTGGGTGTAGCATATATGGATCAGCCTGCACCCTTTGTCACCTCCTTGAAAATGTAACTGATCTCCAATATATCCATGACAGTTCCTTCTTTGTTTGCTTTAAAAAAGGTATTATATATGACCTTTATAAGAACCATGACAAAAAAACAAAACAAAATTAAGGCAAAGCTACTGGTGGGTATACCAGAAATGAACAGTGTCATAATATAACTAAACAGAGAAAACTAAAATGACTAGGGTCAGAACACAGGTCAATAAAGATGGATGCACTGAAAGGACGAGTGCGGTGTAGGGGGATGAGAAAACTTGACAGAAGAACAGGTGTTCTGAAACGCTACTGAACTCCTCATTTTTTTGCACAGAAAATGCGCCAGGACAACAATCGCCTTCCTCCAAAGACTGAACAGATCATCGCATAACCTCAAAGGTTCACAGGGCAGTAACTCACAAGATTGTGCAAACCCTAGCTTTCTGCCTGACACTCACAAGATTGTGCAAACCCTAGCTTTCTGCCTGACACTCACAAGATTGTGCAAACCCTAGCTATCTGCCTGACACTCACAAAAAAGACTGCAAAACCTTACTTTCTGTTTGACACTCACAAGAAACCTCTGAAGAAAGGACTTCTCGTTTCATCAAGTCTTGCACACATTTCTTTCAAGTCTGGCCTGAAGACCTACCTTTTTCCTAAACAGCCCCTCTGTCCCCCACCCACTCCCTCCCCTCTGTCCACAGGTTCTCAAGCCTTCTGTCTACATGTATTTACAAATTCTGTTTACTCCTTTGATGTGATGGCTGTGAGTGAAAACACTTTGGTTTATGTCTGCACAAGATTCTGTGCTATACAAATACATTATGTACTATCATTATTATTACAACCAACCTCCCACCAGGACAGACATCCTCTCGAACGATTCAACCTTCACCAACTTACGAACCCAAGCCCTGGACAACTTTCCCTTAAGGGCGTTTCGCCAATGGGTCGTTAAGCTCACCTCTACGAACTATGACTTCTCAACAAAGGTGAGTGGTGCAACTTTCAACAGCAGGAGCTACCATCAGTGCTCAATCAAGGCAAAGCAACACATAGTAATGAAACAGAAAGCTGTGCCAAAAACCAGAAAGAAAACAAAACCAGACACACACTTGACATTCCAATTAGCGATCTGAATCTAACAAACCTGTGATTTCTGCTTCATCTCTGTTAGTTTCTAGTCTCCTCTTCTCTCTTATTCTCTAATTCTTGTAAGCAGAAGTCTTTCTGAATGATTAAAGAAAAGATTAGACACACAGCAGACATGATTACAAATCTTTTGCATTAAAAACAACCAACCAACCAACCCCCAACCCCCAAAAAAACCAAACAAATCAGTATCTGAAGTTGTGACAAACAATAAAAAAACTTTTTGTCTGTTCCTTTTTCTGTCTTCTCTCTCTTTCGCTCCCCCTCTCTTTTTTTGTTATTTTTGTTTTATTAAATCCTTGTTTTTCTCTCCCCCACCCTCTCTCTCCCAAAATACTGAAGACACCTGGACAATTTCTCTTGACAAACAAACTGCAGACCCAATCATTCATCTTTTAGAAACAAAACAGATTACAAATAATAAATACATCATCATAATACCTTATAAAGAAGTGAGAGTGACCAGTCATTCTGACTGATCCACCCAGTGGAAGACCAACCCATTCCTGTACATCAGACTAGTAAGTGCACAAAGTAAACACTGAAGGAAACAACATAATTTCCATGAAATAGTACAGGCAGAACAATGATGTCCAGAGACGTGTACCATCTTACCTGTGTTCAATACATAACCATGCGTGTTAAATGTATGACCATGGTACATGTGAAATTTATAACCATACTCTTCATTGATACTATACTGATATGATTGTGTGCTTTTGTTTAAAACTAAAGGATGTGTGTCTGTACACATACATGACATCACTGTTTGTGTATGTGTGTGTGTGTATACATATGTGACATCACATGTGTGTGTGTGTTCACACACGACGTCACTGTGTGTGTGTGTGTGTGTGTACACATACATGATGTCACTCAGTGTGTTTGTGTGTGTGCACATGCAAGGCCACTGTGACATTGCTCAGATGGTCAGAGAAGGCAGACAATGACTGCGTGTAGAGTGCATGGTAGCAGGGAAATAAAATAACAGAGTGCATGGTAGGAGGGGGGAAATAACAGACACCAGTGATTCCTTGAGGTCTGCCCTGTTCTACTCACTTTCAAGTAAAAGTGTGTTCTGTTTGGAAAACAAAGCCCAAGCCATTTCTCCTCTCAAATCATTATTAAAAGAGAACATCAGTTTTGATATCATTCAAGCTCCACCATCATCAAAACAAAACAAAAAAACAACAACAAAAAGACAAAAACAATAAAAAGAAATCCCATAAACAACAACAAACATAATAAATTAAAGTTAATTAATATCATCATCAGAGACTACAGCCAACAAAAAAACACAAAGTAGACATGAGATAGATTTGTGGTACATGGAGCCACAAGTTAAAGGGTCTGCTGATTACAGGGAAGGGAGTGGGCAAGTGTGACACACAGCTACTTCAAGTTGAAGGGCCGAGGTTTTCCCTTGCCCCGGGCGGGCTCTGGAAGCAGGGAGGAAGGCAGAGGCAGGCGTGAGGTAGACACCGGCGTCATGGAGGTGGTGCTGTTGAGCAGGTTGCTGGGTGGGCGGCTGGGGATGCGGGGCAGGGCGTTGTGCAGGCGGGCAGACATGCCCCGCACCGACAGCATGTCTCCCCCACTGCTGTTGGGGTTGGTGTTCTCGTCCACGGGGTCTGCCATCTGCTGCAGAATCTCTGCCAGGGACGTGTGCTTGGCCAGGGTCTCCACGCTACGAGAGGGGCCGAAGGAGGCCAGAGACATGTCACCATCGCCCACGCTCTGGTCTGCCGACACAGACTCCAGCGCCAAAGAGGAGTCTGGAGAGTCTGGCCGGGTGAGGAGCCGGCCCCGTCGACGTTTCTGCTTGGACCTGCGCTTGGTGGACCCCCGTTTGGAGGAGCTGCCTTTGGAGAGGGACCTGTTCCTGTAGGCCTGTTCCTCCTTCTGGAGGATGTCCAGGGTGAGGACGGCATTGTCCCGACTCACGCCTGGTTCACGGCCGGCCTTGCCTTCCTGTAAAGGAACTAACTGCTGCCTGTAGAGCCCCGTCCTCATGGACCGCAGGCTGGGAAAGAAGAAGCCTGTTTGTCTCTCCAGCTTGTGGGGGAAGTCGCTGACGATCTGTCGCCCCGGGCTATACAAAGAGCCCCCCCCTGTCCCCACCCCCACTTCCCCCCGACCTTCCACCACTGCTCCGCTGCTGACAGTCAGGACGGAGCTTCCTGTCGACCCTGAGGTGGTGGAGGCCCCACAATCCTTCTGGCTTCCTGCTGACACGTCCGATGACCCGCACTCGTTGCCGTGCCCCCCGCCATTCTCATGCACAAACTGCAGCCCCTCTAGCGGCACGCCCACAGGGGGTGCCACATCCTCACGCAGGAAGACCACGACGCAGGAGATGTTGTCAGTGGACCTCATCTCCTTGGCGCGGGTGACAAGGTGTCGGGCGACAGCGTGGTGGTGGCCGGGGTGCTGTGCAAGGAAGGAGTGGACTAGGAAGGGGACATCAGCGGGGTCCATCACGTCCCAGATCCCGTCACAGGCCAGCACCACGTAATCCTCCGCCCCAGTCACCTTGAAGTTGGTCACATCCGCATCGCTGCACAGGTAGGGCTTCTCGTTCAGGTCACCTGCAGAACACACCCTCTCCACATTATCAGGACAATCAGTCACTACAACACACATCACATTATTGGGACAATCAGTCACTACAACACACAACACACAACATCACATTATTGGGACAATCAGTCACTACAACACACAACACACAACATCACATTATCAGGACAGTCACGACAACACACAACATCTTCACATCATCAGGACAATCAGTCACTACAACACACAACATCACATTATCAGGACAGTCACTACAACACACAACCTCTTCACATTATCAGGATAATCAGTCACTACGACACACAACACACAACATCACGTTATCAGGACAGTCACTACAACACACAACATCTTCACATCATCAGGACAATCAGTCACTACAACACACAACATCACATTATCAGGACAGTCACTACAACACACAACATCACATTATCAGGACAATCAGTCATACAACACACAACATCACATTATCAGGACAATCAGTCATACAACACACAACATCTTCACATTATCAGGACAATCAGTCATACAACACACAACATCACATTATCAGGACAGTCACTACAACACACAACATCTTCACATTATCAGGACAATCAGTCACTACAACACACAACATCACATTATCAGGACAGTCACTACAACACACAACATCTTCACATTATCAGGACAATCAGTCACTACAACACACAACACACAACATCACGTTATCAGGACAGTCACTACAACACACAACATCTTCACATTATCAGGACAATCAGTCACTACAACACACAACACACAACATCACATTATCAGGACAGTCACTACAACACACAACACACAACATCACGTTATCAGGACAGTCACTACAACACACAACATCTTCACATTATCAGGACAATCAGTCACTACAACACACAACACACAACATCATGTTATCAGGACAGTCACTACAACACACAACATCACATTATCAGGACAGTCACTACAACACACAACATCACATTATCAGGACAGTCACTACAACACACAGCATCACATTATCAGGACAATCAGTCACTACAACACACAACATCACGTTATCAGGACAGTCAGTCACTACAACACACAACATCTTCACATTATCAGGACAATCAGTCATACAACACACAACATCACATTATCAGGACAGTCACTACAACACACAACACTACATTATCAGGACAGTCACTACAACACACAACATCACATTATCAGGACAATCAGTCACTACAACACACAACATCACATTATCAGGACAGTCACTACAACACACAACATCACATTATCAGGACAGTCACTACAACACACAACATCTTCACATTATCAGGACAATCAGTCACTACAACACACAACATCACATTATCAGGACAGTCACTACAACACACAACCTCTTCACATTATCAGGATAATCAGTCACTACGACACACAACATCTTCACGTTTTCATAACAATCAGTCACTGCAACACACATGCACTCCAGGTTATCAGGACAATCTGGTCAACACAGCAATGAATAACTGCGCTCATTTGTATATGCCTTCCTGTAATGTGTTATGAGCAATATAAATAAAATCTTATGGGACATGCCTGACATTGACCCTTTCGTATATTTTTCATAAGACAATGAAAGAAAACAAAAAAAACCCCACTAACCTGAACATATATACATAAATATGTATAATAAACAATACCATCTATAACAACAGACTTACAAAAACCAAATCAACTTCTCCAAGTTCTGCCAACAAGCTACAACTGCACAGCTGGCTTTGTTTTGCTTCTTTCTATCGCTGTGCGACTGATGTTGAACAGAAAATGCCACAGCACCAGCACAAAATTACCTGACAGTTCTGAATGTGTCCAGCAAAAAACTGGCCTTCATTTTCAACTCATGCTGCTTATAGCCCAACCGACAATACAAAGCCGTATCAGGGATGAATATATGTCACTGCTGGTCCTGCTGACCATGAAAAAGAAAACCCACCTTTAAAAAAAAAAAAAAAACCACAAGTACAATCACATTCAATGATTCATGCACATACACCCATGACATATCTATGATGTTGGCCATTCCACCAATTTGTCAACACAGGATTGAAAAAACAACAACAAACTAACCTGAACATAAACATGATTATGCAAAACAAAACAAAACTAATGATAACAGACGTACAAAACCAAAAATTGTCAACTAACACCTCACATGTCCTGGACGCGAAAAAGATTAAAACACAATAAGAGTGCACAATTATCAAGTCCAGAGTACCCCTGAAAATGGAGTATGGCTGCCTACAATGCGGGGTAAAAAATGGTCATATACATAAAAGCCCACTCGTGTACATACGAGTAAACGTGGGAGTTGCAGCCCAAGAATTAAGAAGAAGAAGGATCAAGTCCAGAAAAAAGATTTAAAATATTTTAAGCTTTTGAGAAAAAGTGCAGGTGACTGGACCAGTACAGCAGAAAACCAGAAGGGAAGCGATGACAGAAAGAAAAGGGAAAAAAGCCAAAGAGAAACAGAAAAGGGGAGATAATTTTCTAACACAAAATGTCCAGGCGGGGGTGCACTATTTGTACTAAAAAAAAAAGCCCCTGGTATTGTCGTTCACTTACTTGTGGCCTGACTGGCTATTAGGAGGTAACTGTTTCAGTAGTTTGTTAAAAACCTGTGGATAATTTGATCGTTGTGAAAACTTCCATCTCCACTCTTTTCTCGGTTATTTCCCTTGCTGATTATTTTTCATGTGATATACAAGTGCTTTTGTTGCACACACACACACACACACACACACACACACACACACTCACGCACACACACACACACACACACTCACGCACACACACACACACAAAAACATAATAAAAAAACAAAAATCCTTAACAGAGCCAAGCACACTAACACTTTGACCATTACTGCCAGACAGAGTGACAGTGAAAGGAGCCCAGAGTACAGACTGAATTTCAAACTGAAAATGAATCCAAAATTAATGCTGACATTATTGTCACAAAGCCATTGCACTAAACAAAAGAAGAAGAAGAAAAAACGACATCAAAACGGATTCTGCTTTTAATCGGCCTGTTTAAATTCCCCATGCAAATTCTGAAAGCAGCTGCTTTTACAAAAGAACATCTTTCGACAAAACTGAAAATCAACCAAGTTTTTTAAGTCACAAAGACTGACTGAAAATACTGCTATACTGTACACTACTTTTCTTCGTTCACATTTGCAGCTGGCAACTCACACAATCACTCATATCTATGAAGGGGCTTTTGCATGTAAGACTGTTTTTACCCCACCATTGACTTGACTGCCATACCTGTAGAATTTATAGTCACAGTGATGTCACGGATGACATCAAAAGAAGGGAAATAACTCTGGAAGGCTGAAAATGAACACATCTGATCTAGAGTGGTTTGTCTCCAGACCACTTCCTGAGTTTGTGGTCGACTGATCTGGATTTTAATTAATGACCTGAAACACCACTTTTACGTTTCCCCCCCCCCAGCATTCAAGGAGTTAGGGCAGCTATATTTCATTTTCTGGTGCGTACATGTTAGTTATGTTCATGTTTCTGTAACCCACAAAATGCTTACATTGACTATGGGCTCTTCAGCATGTGTGTGTGTGTGTGTGTGTATGTGTGTGTGTGTGAACATCTGCATGAGTACTCATGTAAGGGCATTAACCCCTTGAATGCTTTCAGGTCAGGTTTTCAGTCACCATTCTGGATTTGGACTTCTTTCTCATAGGACTGCATTATTTTTTCAGTAAAATCCAATTCACTATTTAAGGATTACAAAAAAAAAAAAAAAAGTACTGATTTCACTTCAAATCAGTGTCACAGTATCTCGTTTTACCAATCTTCAGCAGTCAAACAGTTAAGGCACCGGCAGATGTGGACACACTGACCTGAGCAGTCTGAAAAATTCTTTTCCACCCTTACCCAACCAGGTGCTGATACATGGATCAACCTCTGGACCCTAAGATTGGAAGCCCAGAGTTTCAGTTTCAGTTTATCAAGGAGGCGTTACTGTGCTGGGACAAATACATTTTCATCACACCTCATCCTCTAGGCAGATGCCTGACCAGAAGCAGAACCCAACGCCTAGTCAGGCCTGGAGTCCATGCATATATTTGTGTAGCTATCAGAGTGGATTTCCTTTGAAGAATTTTGCTACAGGACAACGCTTATGTTGCCCTGGGTTCTTTTTCAAAGTGCCAAGTGTGTGCTGCACACGGGACCTCAGTTTATCATCTCATCACAATCGCCAGACACTCTATTTGATTTTCCATTAAAACTTGGGAGAGAGGATTCGAACCAAGACCCTCACAAACAATGTGTTAGCATTTTAGCCATTCTGCCACCTTCCACCTTAACTCTAACCCTAACTTATAAGGCTATTACTCCGTCAACGTGAATTAATGATGCCATTCAGACTCGGATTGATGATAAAAATAGTATATACCCACCTCAAAGACACAGAGACAGACATCAGACAACAAAACATACTGTCTCCAGACTTTAACAGTCAGAACTGCATGAAACAATGTCCAAATCAGCACACCTATAGCTCTGGACACAGAGATGTTGCCCCGGACTCGCCACACCCCGGCACAGTTGACCACAAATCCTCCCAGCTGCTCAATACGCCTCTGCTCATCCTTGGAATAAAAAGACAAAGAAATAAAGAAAACATCTTAAAAACACTCACATAATGATGTGAACGAATTTGTAAAACAAAGTAAAACATGATTTTCTATTTTCATGTTTTTTAGTTGACAGTAGTCTTGTAAACTTAACTGTGACAAGGTTTTATACTTGCAAAAAAAAAAAATCTTTTTTTCTTTTTTGTTAAGCATGTTCGAGTTGCAGGGAACAGTCAGGAAGACAGACGGACAGGCGGACAGGCAGACACAGAAATCATACAAGTTTTTAATCACACAGAATGTAATAAAAACCTTTCACAAGCCTTTAAAACACTGAAGACCAAAATTTTTAAACTGTCTTGTCTGGAGCCCATTTGAAACGCAAGGTATTCTGAGTGCTGACTTAGGCCCGGCCCCTTGCATTAATCATCGTCTAATACATGAATGAGAACTGCAATTTTGTCAGGGAAAAATCCTTTCAGGATCATTTTTATATATTATTTTTTCTTTCTTTTTTTAATTTTTTTTCAAAGATTGTATTTTATTTTTAACTGTGAACTCAGGTGGAACATATAGCAGCTGTGCTTTTTCACAGACAGAAACAATGTAACATTTTCCATCAGTGATATAGACCTCAACCCAAAGCCTCAATTTATTCCGCCAAGAGAAGAACCGAGATATGTTATCTACTGCTGCCTGCCCACAGGGCGGCCATATTTGTGTGTCTGCCTTCGAACTGCGGCCTCATCCCCAGAGTCTATATCTTTCACAAAGGAATTCCATGAACACAGAGAGTCAGAATTAAAAACTTTTACAAATCTGAATTATAGAGGATAACTAAAAAAAAAAAAAAAAGAAAAAAAAGAAGGAAAAAAAAGTTTTTTTTAATCAAGAGCCTAAAAAAGGCACTTTTTTTTTTTTTTTTTAAACAAATTCTTCTGTAAGAAGCCTGGTAGAGACCTTTATGAATCTATAAATCTGGATGACTTAAAAATTTAAAATTTTGAAAAATCATAACAAATCAAGGACTTAAAAAAAGGTATGCCTTTTTTTCTTCTTTCTTTTCTTTTTTTTTTTTTTTTTAACATTTTACAAACTCTTCTGTCCTAAGCCAGGTAGATGGGACAGGTGTGCTGACCTCTCTGTCAGGTTTGTGGGGGTCCATGAGGGTGACGGCTCGTCCCTCCCTGACCAGCATCACCTGGGAGTCCCCTAGCCAGGTGACATAGCAGGTGTCCCCTCGCAGCAACATGCTCACCCCCGTCGTGCCGCACCCCAGCTTCTGGTGACAGGTAGGATCATAATAATAATAATATTAATGGATGGGCGCAATAGCCTAGTGGTTCAAGCGTTGGACTTTCAATCTGGAGGTCCCGAGTTCGAATCACGGTAACAGTGCCGGGTGGGTAAAGGGTGGAGATTTTTCCAATCTCCCAGGTCAACATATGGGCAGACTGCCTTGTGCCTGAACCCCCTTCATGAGTATATGCAAGCAGAAGATCAAATATGCATGTTAAAGATCCTGCAATCCATGTCAGCGTTCTGTGGGTTATAGAAACGAGAATATACCCAGCATGCACACCCCCGAAAACAGAGTATGGCTGCCAACAAGGCAGGGGTAAACAACGGTCATACATGTGAAAGCTCACTCGTGTATTTACAAGTGAATGTGGGAGTTGCAGCCCACGAATGAAGATGAAGAATACTATGAATGGTAATAATGAACAAGTGTTCAATGCTTTTTCTCAAGCAAGATTGTCTATTGTCACTGGGAATGTTGATTATTTTAAATAATTGAACACTTGGAGCTTTTTCTCCAGTATAGTATCAAAAGTCACTGGGAATATTGATGATTTTTAGTAATGAACACTTTTTCAGTGCATTTTCTCAATAGTCATTTGGCACTGATGATTTTGAATAATGAACACTTTTTCTGAACTTTTTCTCAAGCAGAGCATCTATAGTCACTGGGCATTCATGATTTTGAATGGTGAATACTTTCTCAGTGCCTATTCTCAAACGGAGTAACAATAATGACTGGAAAGGCTGATGATTTCAAACGATTAATATTTTTTCTGTGCCTTTCTCAAGTAGAGTATCTACAGTCACTGGGAGGGTTGATGATTTTGAATAATGAACACTCAGTCAGGGATTTTTCTCAAGTCAAGTATAGAGTATCTATATTCACTAATAATGTTGACATTTTGGAATTTTCACATTCATGATTACCTAGTTGTTTTTTCCTGTTAAATCAAGGACTTCCTTCACTTCAGTTTAGTTACTCAAGGAGCTCTTTCCAGCTCTCAACATATCACACAATCTAACATGTTTATGCAAGTGCTATAAACCAGGATGCAAACTTTTGTAAGCGCACTCAGCCATTATTACCATCTCGTCCGCTTTGCGTAAGAACTGTCGGTCCGTGGTGCTGTAGGCCCGCTTCAGGGCCAGCTCAGGGTTGCTATGGAAACTGGGGTCACGCAACAGGTTGACGTGCAGTTGGCTGGCAGCAAACATGGCTGCCTCGGCCCCGCCATGGCCGTCAAACACGGCGTAGTAGGACAGCCTGGGCCTGTCCTGTCGATAGTACACTGACCAGGATGAAGAACGCATCAAATCATGCTGTGTTACAGCCCACTGAACACCCCTCAGTTCTTAAAACCAGCGCAAGAGAATGCAAAATAATGTGAAATGGTCAAATAAAACAGCCTTAGAAAGACCCAAAATCATCCATGTTTTGACAGGTCCACATAAAATTTAAAAAAAAAAAAAAATGCAAACAATGTAAAAATACCAATTCACCCAGACATTTTAGTTCAAATCTAGTTAAAAATAATCTGAGTTCCTTCAGGAACAGAAAAAGAATGTTGGGGAAGGGGGTTAGGGGGGGCATCCCAGAGATCAAGAACAAGAAACCGCTGCATACTGCACACAGGAAGTCAGTTTATCGTCTCATTCAAATTACCAGCATCCAGACCACCACTCAAGGTCTTGTGCAGGGGGAGAAAATTCTGGTGAATGTGGGATTCAATCCTGTACCTTGAAGTTCTCTCACTTTCTTGGGGAATGCATTGCCACCAGTTCACCACCCCACTTACCCTTTTCACTCCTGGTAACTGTATAGCCAGGACACCACAACTCACTGTCAACTATCTTAGTATCTAGTTTTCACCCATAGTAACTGCATACTTTGGATACTGCAACTCACTGATAACTATCTAGTTTTACCCATAATAACTGCATACCAAGGATACTACAACTCACTGATAACTATCTAGTTTTACCCATAATAACTGCATACCAAGGATACTACAACTCACTGATAACTATCTAGTTTTACCTATAATAACTGCATACCAAGGATACTACAACTCACTGATAACTATCTAGTTTTACCCATAATAACTGCATACCAAGGATACTACAACTCACTGATAACTATCTAGTTTTACCCATAATAACTGCATACCAAGGATACTGCAACTCACTGATAACTATCTAGTTTTACCCATAATAACTGCATACCAAGGATACTACAACTCACTGATAACTATCTAGTTTTACCTATAATAACTGCATACCAAGGATACCACAACTAACAAAAAATCTAGTTTTCACCCCCAAGGTGACTGCATACCAGAATTAACAAATAACAAGAATAGTCATTTGAATGAGCTCACATGTGTGGCATGCATTTAGCACACATAAAAGAACCCACAGCAACAAAAGAGTTGTTCATATCAAAATTTTGTTGAGAGAGAGAGAGAGAGAGAGTGCGTGTGTGTGTTCATTTGTGCCTGTGTGAATGCATGCATTATGTGTGCATGCATGTGCATGGGAGTCTTAAGTCTGACTATAAGCCATAGCACTTGGTCTCTGACCAAGGCCAGACACTATATAAGTATCCATACCATAGCCGGACTACTCTGACTATACATACTGAGGATACCACAATCAACCTGATTATTCTGACTGTACATACTCAAGATACATCCACTAACAACATACCGGGATATATATGTGTGTAGTTTCCACCCAGGGAACCAATACTCAGCTTATATCACAGATTGACGTAAGTTTACAACTGGGCCAACAGCAAAATGAGAGCTGTATTATCAATGGTTTCTCCATTGCAATGGGAAATCATTTACAGCTTAGTTTTTTGTGAAGGCCTATGACTCAGTCTAGGAGGCAAAACTGCACTGGCTCTTAGTGCTGCAGCCTTGGGGGCTAGTTGGCCTTTGGGAACCATCCCAACACTGACTGTCCTAAAACCCTCTTGGCTGAGAGAGTGGGGATGTAAACTTGGGCAAGACACTCTCCACTGTAATCAAATTCTAGCCTGGACAGTTGGAACAGCAGTTGCCTCCTCTGCTGTTCTGGTGGTCACAGTGGGACACGACTGACTATCATACCTGCAGCTGAAACAGGGTGTTGAGGTCCGGCTATCATACCTGCAGCTGAAACAGGGTGTTGAGGTCTGACTATCATACCTGCAGCTGAAACAGGGTGTTGAGGTCTGACTATCATACCTGCAGCTGAAACAGGGTGTTGAGGTCTGGCTATCATACCTGCAGCTGAAACAGGGTGTTGAGGTCTGGCTATCATACCTGCAGCTGAAACAGGGTGTTGAGGTCTGGCTATCATACCTGCAGCTGAAACAGGGTGTTGAGGTCTGGCTATCATACCTGCAGCTGAAACAGGGTGTTGAGGTCTGGCTATCATACCTGCAGCTGAAACAGGGTGTTGAGGTCCGGCTATCATACCTGCAGCTGAAACAGGGTGTTGAGGTCTGGCTATCATACCTGCAGCTGAAACAGGGTGTTGAGGTCTGGCTATCATACCTGCAGCTAAGACAGGATGTTGAGGTCTGGCTATCATACCTGCAGCTGAAACAGGGTGTTGAGGTCCAGCTATCATACCTGCAGCTGAAACAGGGTGTTGAGGTCCGGCTATCATACCTGCAGCTGAAACAGGGTGTTGAGGTCTGGCTATCATACCTGCAGCTGAAACAGGGTGTTGAGGTCCGGCTATCATACCCGCAGCTGAAACAGGGTGTTGAGGTCTGGCTATCATACCTGCAGCTGAAACAGGGTGTTGAGGTCTGGCTATCATACCTGCAGCTAAGACAGGATGTTGAGGTCTGGCTATCATACCTGCAGCTGAAACAGGGTGTTGAGGTCCAGCTATCATACCTGCAGCTGAAACAGGGTGTTGAGGTCCGGCAGAATGACGTGGCGATCCTCCATCCTGCGACGCGTGTTCTTGATGGCGTGCACCGACACCGGGAACAGTGGTGGGGGCGGCCGCACAAAGGCAGGGAGTTGCTGGTTCCATTCTGTGCACACCCTGTACACGTGGATCTGGATCTCACGCTGCAGACGTCTGATCTCTATGCCTGGACACACATGGACACAGTGTGTGATGTCAGGTCTGTGCGAGTGTGTGATGTCAGGTCTGTGTGACACATGGATAGTGTGTGATGTCAGGTCTGTGTGACACATGGACAGTGTGTGATGTCAGGTCTGTGTGACACATGGACAGTGTGTGATGTCAGGTCTGTGTGACACATGGACAGTGTGTGATGTCAGGTCTGTGAGACACATGGACAGTGTGTGATGTCAGGTCTGTGAGACACATGGACAGTGTGTGATGTCAGGTCTGTGTGACACATGGACAGTGTGTGATGTCAGGTCTGTGAGACACATGGACAGTGTGTGATGTCAGGTCTGTGTGACACATGGACAGTGTGTGATGTCAGGTCTGTGAGACACATCTACACAGTGTGTGATGTCAGGTCTGTGAGACACATGGACACAATGTGTGATGTCAGGTCTGTGAGACACATGGACACAATGTGTGATGTCAGGTCTGTGAGACACATGGACACAGTGTGTGATGTCAGGTCTGTGAGACACATGGACACAATGTGTGATGTCAGGTCTGTGAGACACATGGACACAGTGTGTGATGTCAGGTCTGTGACACATGGACAGTGTGTGATGTCAGGTCTGTGAAACACATGGACACAATGTGTGATGTCAGGTCTGTGTGACACATGGACAGTGTGTGATGTCAGGTCTGTGAGACACATGGACACAATGTGTGATGTCAGATCTGTGAAACACATGGACACAATGTGTGATGTCAGGTCTGTGTGACACATGGACACAATGTGTGATGTCAGGTTAGCAGCTGTGTGATGTCAGATCTGTGCAACACATGGACACAATGTGTGATGTCAGGTCTGTGTGACACATGGACAGTGTGTGATGTCAGGTCTGTGTGACACATGGACAGTGTGTGATGTCAGGTCTGTGAAACACATGGACACAGTGTGTGATGTCAGGTCTGTGTGACACATGGACAGTGTGTGATGTCAGGTCTGTGACACATGGACAGTGTGTGATGTCAGGTCTGTGTGGCACATGGACACAGTGTGTGATGTCAGGTCTGTGAGACACATGGACAGTGTGTGATGTCAGGTCTGTGAGACACATGGACAGTGTGTGATGTCAGGTCTGTGTGACACATGTACACAATGTGTGATGTCAGGTCTGTGAGACACATGGACACAGTGTGTGATGTCAGGTCCGTGTGACACATGTACACAGTGTGTGATGTCAGATCTGTGTGACACATGGAAACAGTGTGTGATGTCAGGTCTGTGCGACACATGTGTGTTGTGTTACTCTGCTGTGCTGTGCTGTGTGTGTGTGTGTGTGTGTGTGTGTGTGTTGTGTGGTATGTGTGTGTGTGTGTGTGTGTGTGTGTGTGTGTGTGTGTGTGTGTATGTTGTGTGGTATGTGTGTGTGTGTGTGTGTGTGTGTGTGTGTGTGTGTATGTGTGTGTGTGGCATGTGTGTGGGGGTAGGGGCTGGGGGGCTCTGTCATATCCCAGTGAGGTGACTGCCCTTCTCTGACAGGTGTATTCATCATCAGCAGTCAAGCGGCTACATTTCTTTTCCTTCTTTCTTTTCATTCTTAGTTTTCTTTCTTCTTTTTTTTGTTTTGTTTCTTTCATTTCCACCCTGTCCTCCATCCCTTCCATCCACCCCGCCCTCCAATCCCTTCCATCCATCCTCCCCTCCCTCCTCTAACTGCTTCCATCCACCCTTCCCTCCAATCCAATCCCTTCCACCCACCCCTGCCCTTCAACCCCCAAAGCAGGTGACATACGAGGGCCAGTGGCGGGGTGTGAGGACTCCTCCATGCTGAGGGTGGGGCTGTGGAAGAAGTTCTGCAGGTCATGGTGCACTGCCCGTAGGAAGGCCTCCCTCGCCACCTGTTCCGCCAGCCCATGGGGACACTCACTGAAATCATGACCGTTCAACTCAGTTCACCTCAGTTACAGTTCAGCTGCTCAAGGAGGCGTCACTGCATTCAGACAAAACCATATCTATCTATCTATCTATCTGTTTATCTCTCTCTCTCTCTCGATATATATATATATATATATATTCACCCATATCTGCTAAGCAGCTGCCTCAGACCAGCATTGTAACCCAATGCATTTAGTCAGGCCCTGAGGGGAAAAAATAAAACAAAATGAAGCAAAATGAGATACATAAACAAATAAATGGGTAAGCTGTTAAATTAATGTATAAATGAATACATTTGAATAATTAAAAAACAAACACCAGAAATGAGAATTAAAAAGAAAAGAAAAAAAAACAACAACCAAAAACAAATAAAATAAAGAAATGAAATAAAACAAAATGTAAAAAAAAAGAATAACACTTTTATCTCTACAAAAATGACAATATTAATAAATAAATAAATAAATAAACAAATAGATCATAAATAAACAAACAGATCATAATGGTGATACTATTATCAATGATGATGACTATGATCTTCATAACCATAATCATAAGAAGAAAAAGAATAACAATATATATATTGCTAATGAAAATTATATTTATAAATAATAATTATAACAATAATACTTCTGCTATGGTGAGTGTTCTTTCTTCTTTGCTGCTCCTCACATCTGGGAAAAACCTTCATCATATCCGTGCATCTGATTCTATTTCTGCTTTTCGCTCATCACTAAACACTCATCTTTTTAAAACCTATCTATAAGCACTCTCAGCCTCCTTGTTCTCCAACACCACCCATGTCAGCTCACTTTGGATGTATGAAGAGTGGAAAAGGGAGAGTGTATGTGTGTGGGGAGGGGGGCAGGGGTTATGAGAAAAGAGTGGTTATGAATGTTTTATGTAACTTGTAATATTTTTCTTTCATGTAAAGCGCACTGAGCTCTTTGAAAGAAAGGGCGCTACATATAAATGTACATTATTATTATTATTATTATTATGATAATAACAATGCAGACTGATACTTACACCTCCCAGCTTGTGGTGTTCATGATAAAAGTTCTACATATATATATATATATATGTGTGTGTGTGTGTGTGTGTGTGTGTGTGTGTGTGTGTGCAACCACAACCCCCACCCCCACATACACATGTATTCATACACACAGCAAAAGTTCAAGAAACAGAGTCAATACGATGGTGGGCAGAACACAAGAGATGAGTTTTGACAGACTTTTTAAACTGGACTGGTGAATCGGCATGAAGGAATATGAAACTCCACCACAAACAATGACTGCAGAAAGAAAAGATATAAAAGTAAAAACTGAAACATACAACCACAGGAAAGGACAGAAAACAAGGAACATACAAAAAAGAACAGTGTTTTTGTTCTTGTTTTTTTGTTTGGTTGGGTTTTTTTTTACTCACATAAACACACCAACAAGGAAGTTAATAGGAAACTTGATGAAGAAACAAAAGTACATTTTATACCCAGTGAAGGTGAAACAAACTTGGAGAGGGAGAAAATTATTATCATTATATTTCACTGATTTATTCATTATCACTCACTGAAACATGATACCATGGGCCATGATCATAAACAATGCAGAAACAAAGACTTCTTTTACACAATTAACAACAATGACTGGAAACAATAAAGAATTTTTTTTAAATCTCTGGCAAAGAAAACATTTATCTGCAGCTGATTTTAAAAGAAAAATATTAATGTCCATTCTTAACATGGTCTGAGTTAAAGTGTCTTTGAAACAAAACTCTTCAACTACATTGCAGATAATAATGGAATAATCAGCTTTGTTTAAAATGGTAACTCACTAACTGTGTCATTTTCGGTTCTTCTCATCATCCTCACTGATGGGCACAGCTCAAACCAGTGAGCTGTCGTCTTAACAGGTAAGTAACCTATTCCCTCTGTGTCTGTTTTCAAATATATTTGTGTTTCGTTATTTGTTGAAGATCCTTCTGTCGTGTTCCACTGTGTCTGAACTGCTGAGTGCAGTTTATCCTCACCATATTCTTTGATAGTTCATTTTATGCCAGAAAAACAACGTCTGGTGAGGAACTAATAAGTAGATGAGCACCATTTGGACTGGAGTTATTTTTTATATTTTTTTCTTTGGGCATTCTTCTTAGACCCTAGTTATTCTTCAAGCCAGGCTGTCTCCTTCACCCTTGGCTTTAGTTTATGTGTGCTGGCTGAAAAGATTTCTGAAATCTGGAGTGGAATTAGCTGGAGAGAACTGCTACAAAAAACACTCAGGAGGAGATTAGTTCAGCACTATCTAAAACCTGAATTATCACTGCTACAGCTGCACATTACTGCAGACACACCTCTACAATAACAAGTAATTAAAATATAAAGTAACAAACAGAACGGCAGGAAAAAAGAAAGCTTTGAAACAGACACAAAAGAGGAAAATGAACAAGTTCTGAAGTCCATCATGGTATGGTTTGAGGCAGAAGCCAGTCATTGGGTTCTCTTTTCAAGGAAAGGTTTTGTATTTCTCCGCCCTGTGCCATCAGGAACAACAAAACCTGATAGCCCTTCTCAGGGTGAAAAAAGCTGTCACTTTGTTCTGAAATCCACACTGTCATGTATGGAGTGCATACATGTGCGCACAGGATCGCTGAACACAGCACATTTGTTTTTCCAATCTTCTACGCATATTTTATTTCATTGTGTTTCAGAGTTTTTACACTTTACTTATCTATATTTTGTTTATTCACTTTATTTCATTTAATGTTAATGTTCTGTACAAACTAAGGGTACACTCTCGAGGCCTCACCAGTGCACTGGGTTACAGTGCATATATACATATCTATTATAATCATATATCCAGGAGAGAGAGAAAGAGATAGATAGATAGATAGATAGACAGATAGACAGACTGACAGAGGGATAGATAGACAGATAGATAGATGTATGGATAGACAGATAGATAGATAGATAGACAGACAGAAAGACAGACATTGATAGATAGATAGATAGATAGATATAGATAGACAGACTGACAGACAGACAGACAGACAGATACTTATAGACAGACAGATAGATAGATAGATGGATATGTCTCAAGATGAGGGATGACATAAGTCACTGGCTGACAAAACAGCGGCGGAAACTTGATGAATGTCAAGAAAGACAGAACTAAAGTGGTGTGCAGACATGTGCACGCCCCACGCAGTCATTCAAGTGCCAGGTGAACATCATGGGTTACATTCCTTTCCTTCCTGCACTGCTGCATCCTGATCTGCAGATAGCGGGCACACCGCAGGCCCTATGTCACTGTGGCAGACTGCAGGTTTTATTGGTATCTGTAGGTGAAACAGTGGTAGGTTGAACAACAAGGCAACAAAGTTGAATGTCAGTCTGTAACGTTTACACACTTTCTTTTCTGTTTCTTTGTTTGGTTTGTTATTTTTCATCAGGGGAGAAATGATGACGGTGATGCAAGTAATGTGCGTGCACACAAGCATGTAAATTTCAATACACACTTGTGTGAATGAGTGTGCAGGTGGGCGGTAGGCGGGTTGTGTTTGTATTCACATGCATGCTGGTGTCTGATCATTACAATTTACATATGCATGCATTTGATATAAAAAAACAACAACAAAAAACAACAACAAACAAGAGAGGCAAGGCCTTCAAGACTCACTTGTGATAAATTAAGTCCCCTAGCATTAATTACAGAGTAATTTCCCTTCTTTACTATCTGCACCAAAACGTTTGCAAAATAAATAAAAATTTCATGCTTAGCAAAAGAAATTCCTGTTTGAACAAAAAATGATAATAATGACTCCTCTTGTTGTTGTGTCAGAATAAGAGGTCAAAGTGCCAAGTTTAGAGAATACAAAAAATATAAATATAACAGTAAATGCAGTTTGCATATAATTAGGCTTCTTTAAAAAAAATTTTTTTTTTTAGCCCATCCCAGAGGTGCAATATTGTTTTAAACAAGATGACTGGAAAGAACTGAATTTTTCCTATTTTTATGCCAAATTTGGTGTCAACTGACAAAGTATTTGCAGAGAAAATGTCAGTGTTGAAGTTTACCACGGACACACAGACACACGGATACACACACACACACATACAACTGAACACCGGGTTAAAACACAGACTCACTTTGTTTACACAAGTGAGTCAAAAACGAAAGCAAGTTTAAGGATGCATACATGAAAACACATATATCAACGTGCCTGTCTGTGTCAGTGTATATCGTGTGTAGGCATAGAAACTTTTTCACATGTATAAAAATCTATTACAGGGGCAGGCCCATAATATAACCAACCCACTCTTTCAGCTCCCTCAACCACCAGCAGAGAAACAGGTAGCTGAAAGCAGCCATAGGATATCTGGGATATCACCTGCTGACCT
>NC_134904.1:17532007-17569507 GCF_041734735.1 Babylonia areolata | reverse complement strand
CCTCCCTCTGTCTCTCTACTGCATGTAGAACCGGCCTCCCTCTGCCTTTACTGCATATAGAACCATCCTCCCTCCCTGTAGAACCAGCCTCTTTCTGTGATTCTGTCTCTCTACTGTATGTAGAACCAGCCTCCCTCTGTCTCTCTACTGCATGTAGAACCAGCCTCTTTCTGTTTCTCTACTGCATGTAGAACCAGCCTCCCTCTCTGTCTCTCTACTGTATGTAGAACCAGCCTCCCTCTCTGTCTCTCTACTGTATGTAGAACCAGCCTCCCTCTCTGTCTCTCTACTGTATGTAGAACCAGCGTCCATCTGTCTCTTTACTGTATGTAGAACCAGACTCCATCTATCTCTTTACTGTATGTAGAACCAGCCTCCATCTGTCTCTCTACTGTATGTAGAACCAGCCTCCATCTGTCTCTTTACTGTATGTAGAACCAGCCTCCCCTTGTCTCTACTGTATGTAGAACCAGTCACTCTGTCTCTCTAACAGAACAACTCTCCCTCTCTGTCTCTCTACTGTATAAAAAAAACCCAGCCTCCCTCTCTGTCTCTCTAACACACTAGCTACCAGTCTCTATCAGCATGGGATCCCTATCTCAATCAGTATCCATCACCCCAGCTGATTTATTTTGATGACCTAGTGTGCAGAACCTCTGAAAGCAATTAACATCTCAGCTGCTTCTGAACTTTGCCAAGGCCAGGTGCACCTTGAGGTCTATTCCCTGAAGTTTCTTTGCATGTGGTGAGTGAACTAAAAACCAGCGTGGTAATTTCCCCAAGCACCTGTGTGTCTTGAGGGGGTGTTGTTAAATTTATATCTTGTTGTCTGTAACAGGTTTGCCTTCTCCAATCTTTCCTCTCTTTATGTGTGTCCCCCCCCCCCCCCCCCTTCCACAACTTCCTGAGGCAGATGGTGTCTTTCTTTGAACATGTGTGTGTGTGTGTGTGTGTGAGCGAGCAAGAGAGAATCACAATCAGAATTTCATTGAATGAAAGGCAAAAAGCCCAGTTTGAAGGGGTAGTGAATTTTCAATAAGTTGAACACATTTTCTTGATGATTTTGCAACAACAAAAAATCACGAAGTTTTACAATTAATGAATTATACATGCAAATCTTATCTTCCACACACATACTCATGTTATGAGGAATTACAAAATGATATATGTTCACACAATAACAGAGAGAGAGAGAGAGAGAGAGAGAGAGAGAGAAACTGCAATTAACATCAGAAAAGAAACATATGGCAGGCAGAGAAACACAAAAAGCAGCCATTCACTACTTCAAAAGCAACACAAATAATGGGCAATAAAACCAACATCAAGTTACCATAAACCCTTTCTCAATTAAAAGGCCACACCTGGGTTTGGATACATGATCCTGCAATATTCAAACTGATCAGAACCAGGAAGATGTGTTTACTGCATTGTATGCATACATTGATACAACTTGTTCATTTTTCAATGCTGTCTTCATCTTGAATGGTTTGGGCACTAACAGCTTTTATTCTTTGTTTCTGCATTTGTGAACTGCAACAGCTGTGCTCACTCTCCTTCAAAAGTGGTGTTTTGTAATTATACATGTTTCAGTGCTTTTACGGGTAGTCATGACCATTTTCACTCCACCATTAAAACTACCATACTCCATTTTTGATGGTGTGCATGCTGGATAATGATATGTTCATGTTTCCATAACCCTCAAAACACTGACATGGAATTCGGAATCTTTAACATGCGTATTTGATCTTCTACATGTTTATACACATGAAAGGGATAAAGGCACTGGCAGGTAATGAGGTATACACTGTGTTGACCTGGAAGACTGGAAATACACCCATCTTTAACTCACCAGACGTCAACACCAGGATTAAACCCAGGACCACAGGACTGAAAGTCAAAGATGCTAATGACTGAAGCTGATTGTAAGGGGAAGGAAACATAGGCCTTATGTTTACATACAAATAACAAGAAACAATCAGCAGTTATCATGGCCACTGTCAAAACCCTCACTGTCCTCTAAAACCACCAACATAAAATGTACACTTGAAAATGAACAGATAGCACTTTAGGATTGAAGCACATAAATCTTAACCAACCACACACACACACACACACACACACACACGCACACACAAAACAGAAACAAAAACATGAAAGGCTCAGGCCATGGGTTCACCAAGTTTATGCAGGATCAGTCGCTGTTTCCAGATTTATACTGCCAATGCCCTAATCTCTAACGGTAATGCCGATCCAGACAGGCACAGAAGCCCCATTCACAGCTCTACCTAATCCCTGCAAGGCATTACAGCAGACTATAAAACGGCACTGGCTGAATGCCTGGCAGGTCGCTGAACCAGATCGGGTTACTGTGCAGGCCCATTTATCAACGCTTTCAGCCAGGTGCACACCTGAATGATACCCACCCTTCTCCCTCAATCCCCTGGTCAGGCACCGCTGCAATGACATGCAACAGATGGAAAGGAGAAATTTTGGAAATTCTCCTGTGGATTTTGGTGTCATCTTGAGAGGCGCACTTTAACGAGTGGTTCCACTCCCACAATAATACAGACCCCAGCACTTTCTGGTGCATGCCAAATGACCCGGGAGAGGTGGCCTTGTGGATGAAATACCCAACTGGAAAGTGAGTCTCATGTGATATTTATGCAAGGACCAATTTTTTATTCACTCCACCCTCTTCACCAAACATGGTCTGGATGTTAGTCTTTCAGATGAGACAATGAACTGAGGTCCCATTACATGCAGCATTGCTTCATGTCAAAACTTGTAAAAGAATGCATGGCAGCAAGAAAGTGATTATAGGCAAATTTAAGAAGAATACTAGAGAAAACGCACTTAGAAAATAAAACAAACACAGACAAGAAGTTAAGAAGAAAAAAAAGAGGGGTGGCACTGCAGTGCAGTGTGGCAATATGCTTGTTTCACACACACACTCACACACACACACACACACACGCACGCACACACAGACACTCACACACACACACACACACACACACACACACACACACTACCACATACTTGTAAACACAGAGACACTGTCACACACACTCACACTATCACACACATGTAAACACAGAGACACTGTCACACACTCATACACACATAAACGAGTGCGCATGCGTAAACACAGAGACCCTGTCACACACAGTCTACATCAGCACAATGGGTCCATTCTGGGGAAATGTCATGTTTACAGACTGTCCTCAATGAAAGATTTGTGTGGCCCTTGCCAAGATAACCCATCACTGCATATAACAAAGTTAAAAGGAAAAAACTGTAAAATTTGTTGCGAAGTTACACTCTCATCACAGACATAAATCTTTGAAAGTGTTGCTCAAATTTCCTGAAGATCAGTGCTGGTGTTTGAAGGTGTTTAGGAGGTACGTGGCAGGATGGTTAAGACACTTATTATATATGCCAATGCAGTGTCCGTGAGGGTCTGAGTTTGAATCCAGGTCTCACCCTTTCTCCCAGGTTTGACTGGAAAATCAAACGGAGCATCTTGACATTCGAAAGAGGCAATAAACCAAGGTCCTGTATGTGGCACACACTTGGCATAATGAAAAAGAACCCATGGCAATAAAAGGGTTGTCCTCTGGCAGAATAATCTAGAAGACATCCACTCTGAAAGGTACACAAATGCATGCACTCCGGGCCTGATTACCGCATTGGGTTATGCTGCTAGTCAGGCATCTGCCTAGTAGATGTGCAGCAGCACTTACGTAGATTTGGCCAAACACTGTAATGCCTCCTTGAGAAACTGAAACTGAAAACTCAAGAAGCTGGTGGTCTGTATCCCCTGGGACTGGTGGAGGCCAAGAAAACATGTTATGAAAAGAAGCAAGTGGCTCATACCATCAATGAATACACTGCCCTGACTGTCATGCAGTTCTGTGCCAAAACAAATCTCCATGACTGTCCTCTCCTGTTCTTTTCCTTTACTGTTTACACACCAAGATTACCCATTACAGATAATGAGATAGCCCTGACAGATGAATTGCTTCATTTTCTGGTGAGAGAGCATCCACAGCCTGGACACACCACTGATATCATTAGAATCAAACATCTTCTGACAGTAAAGAAACAAAATTCACTAATTCTGTGAATCATCTTGAAAGATGGAACAGGAAAAGGAGAGCCACTATTCACAGGGCACTGGATAAAGACATGCTGTATATTACATGATAAAATAGTTATCTAAAAAAAAAAAAAAAAAAAAAAAAAAAAAAAAAAAAAAATCATTATAACAACTACAATAATATTAATACTTTGATAATATGTAAAGCCAAGGGAAGGAAGGGGTGGGGGTGGGGGTGGGGGGACGGAGACAGATCAAGAATATCAACAGAAAAGCAAGAATTCTGTCACCACCCACTACCACTCCAACAACTCCCCATCCTCTCCAACCCCTCCACACACACAATCATTCCTTTAATCATTGTGTATACATGTACATGAATGCTCAACTCTATGTGTGTATTGTATGTGTGCAATTATGTCAGCAAAAAGCTGCACTTGTCATGCTTGCTCAGGGCACAGCCCATCAAATCGTTAAAAAACCCTTTACAACACTCAAGAAGTCAACATTGCCCAGACACACTGTCTGCTTCAGTGAAAGTGAAGGAAGTAGAAACAGGAAGAAGACATGTCCTCCTTGACATGGCTCTTAAGATTTTGTTCTTTCCTTGCTTAACAAGTTCTTCCTTGTGCAGCTCAGTCTATTTAAAGCTGCCAAGTTCTGCAAATATAGATAACAACATTGGGCAAACGGTGGCTTCTAATCTGGCCATGTGAAGGAATATTGTGTATGAATGTTATGAAAACTGTCAGACTTTACAAATTAAGATGAAGTATAAAAACTTTCAGATCTGAAGTAAAGTAAACCCAATCACAAGAATCAAGAAGACTCCAACAGAATACAACTACTGAACTAGTACAAGAGATTTCCCTGAAATTGTAACATGGCTGCTATAGAATAGATAGAATATATCTGGGTAAAAATTTGTCATTTGGATTTACACAAGTAATACACCACATTCTGACCTAGCATCTATATGCATTACGAGTGAACATGGGATTGGCAGCCCATGAATGCAGAAGGAATAAAACTAGAGAGGGACAGGTTCAGGCTTTCACTCAAAACCTAATTCAGTCATTAATTTTACTTATATCTTCTCTTACATAATTTATCTATGTAATGATCTGTAATTCAGTGAAACCATGTTAGACCTGAAAAAAGATGCCAGGACAGTTTATACAGTTTAATGCCCAGAAAACTGCTAAAGTTAAAAAAAAATCACAATGTCTAAAACTATCAAACCTGGTCAAAATTAAGGAAACAATGATGGAAAAATACCCATAAGGCATAACACAACAGACACAAAAGAGCCACTCATGGAAATTAGTGAACACGTACAGAACCAACAGAGGGAAAGGGGTGTGTGGAAGAGTAGAACTCTGTGAAGAACACAGATAATCCCCTGGTCACAACACCACTGACCTGAATCTCAAAATCTCAGAAACTTTAATCACTGTCACAATGTCTTGTAGGACCCACTCTCTCTCTCTCTCTTTTGAGCACACATACATGTACACACACACACATTGCTCTACTTCCCCTCCCCTTCCCCCACCCCTCTTTCTCAAATGTGTACACAAACACATATATATGTATGCACACACACACACACACACACACACACACACACACACACACACACACACACACACACATACACACACACACTCGATCTCTCTCGAACACTCTCTCACACACACACATTTTCAAAATCAAAAGAGCTGAGAGAACAAACAAACAAACAAACAAAGTTGTGAGCAACAGGTTTTGATTGTGAAATCTGTACAACACCGACTAGTATGTTAGATATGCTGCTGTCAGGCATCTATCTGTCTAGCAGATGTGGTGTAGAGTATGGATTTGTCTGAATGCAGTGATGCCTTCTTGAGAAACTGAAACTGAACTAAACTGAAACTGTGCAACACTGGCAGCACTTGTGCAACTGCAAGTACAAATTTCTGATCTCAAGTGCTATCATTCAACACAGAAAGCTGTAACACAGATCACTAGTGTCTGGATGATCAATACCTTCACAGGAAAAATGTGTTCCCTAGAAGTCTGAGTCCTGACATTCACACTACTCACAGGTGTGGAAGCCATTAATGGGAAAACCAGGTCTTTTGGGTGCAAACTGCAGAGGCTTCAAAGCCGGTTCAGGATGAGTAAGTAGTAAGAAGAACTCACAGATATTGTGGGGTTACTTGTTCTATTTCTTAGTGTGCATGTTATGATTTACATGCACAAACACACTGCATACTTATGCAAATGCCTGCACAAAGGCATACATGTATCATTCATTATACACTTACACATTCCTGTGACTGCAAGTTGCAATATTCAAGCACATAAAATGTCTAGTACTGATAAAAATACAAACAAAAGCTGATACAGACTAAAAGAGACAAGACAAGACAAGACAAAATAAAAACAAGATTCTTTATTTCCAAGGATAATAGATAAGCACTGATGCACTTCTTTTCATACAGTCCCCACCCTGATTACGGTCTACACTACACAATACTTGAAAGTAACAATTTTTTTCTTCTTTCTTTTAAAACTATCATGGTTGTAACAAAGAAAAGAAGCATACAATACCCAAATATAATGATGGACAAGTATAATGATATGGATACACACAGCAATAATGGGAGATCATTAATATAACGAGGAAGAGATAGAGGGAGAGACAGAGAGTGAGTGAAAGAGTAAGAGTGAGGGGATGGCAGACAGAAACTTTGAGGAGGAAAAATGAATACATATGAAAGATTTTTTTCCTGGGAATGGGGAGGGGAGAACCTACCCACATAATGTATGAACATGCATTACAAATACTCACAGTCACACATATATGTACATACATATTCTACCCTCATAAAATAAGACACGGAATACAAAAAAGCAAATAATAGGTAAAACAAGAGTTTCAAAGGCAACCATAAAATACAAATAAACAATATTTGTATCAACTGAGAGGGAGTCAGTGAGGAGAAGATTGAGCAAGAGAGACCAAAACAGTGTGATAGACAGACACTGAGACAGAGACAACGACTGAAAGAGACAGACCGACCGACAGACAGACGAATGAGAAAGGAAAGGAACGATCATGAGAGTGTGGTTCTTTTGCAAACTAGTTGCTTGCAACAAGTGTTAGTTTTAATTACTATGTGTATTTGCCAGCAGGTCAACCAGGGCAGGCAGGTGCAGCCTTCAAATAGTCAAACGTTTTGCTATTTGCAGAATTTGTTTCACATGCTTGCCTGTGACTACAAGTGCTAAATTAAAAATGAAACCAGATACACTGTTGAGAGTGTATGTGTGTGTGTGTGTGTGTGTGTGTGTGTGTGTGTGTGTGTGTGTGTGTGTGTGTGTGTGTGTGTTTGTGTATGTGTTTGTCGTGTGTGTGTGTGTGTGTGTGTGTGTGTGTGTGTGTGTGTGTTTGTTATATGTGTGTGTACGCGCACGCACATGTGTGTGTGTGTGTGTGTGTGTGCGCGTGTGCATGTGCATGTGTGTGTGCGTGTGTGTGTGTGTGTGTGTGTGTGTGCATGTGTTTGTGCATGTGTTTGTGTCTGTGTATGTCACATTCTGTGTGAGTGGGGGTTTTGTTGTTGTTGTTGTTGTTGTTTTTCTTTTTTTTCTTCTTTTTTTTTGTGTGTGTATGTACGTGTGTTCAGATGTGCATGTGCGTGTGTGTATGAGTGAGTGAGTGAGTGTGTGTGTGTGTGTGTGTGTGTGTGTGTGTGTGTGTGTGTGTGTGTGTGTGTGTTAAGGTTTCTTAACAAGTAAAAAATATTTTTAAGAGGTTAAAGTCTTTAATTATTATCTTCAAGTGAGAAGATGAACTCAATTCAGCCTGAAGAATAACTGTCAAGTAAGTTTTATAAATAGTTAAAAATATCAAGTGTTTGTTGTGGCATAGGCTAACAGTAAAACTTATCGATACAATTTTTGTGTGACCTCAGTTTAAAGTCAGCATACAGTAATGCTCTGTCTCAGTGTCCCTAGCTGCAAAAACTGTCTGACCTGACCTCCACAGCTCAAGTTTAAGTGAGCAATACAATCTGCACTGAATTTTAAATGAAGGTCTACCTGTCCATTGTTTTCCCAAGTATGCAAGCATGTGGGTGGAACTGCTTGCATTCACACTTAAGCCAAGCCTTTGTGACAATGCATGCATTAGAACAGAAAAAAAAAGAAAGAAAGCAAAGAAGGGAAAGAACCAATGACATAAAAAGAAATGAAAGAAAATATCAAAAGTGGTTAAGATTTGAAAGGTAATAATACATTTGTGCGATCACATTGACTATTCTTAATTTTTCTTTTTTTCTCATGCATTAATTTCATTGTTGATTAAACCAATAAAAAGTTTTTGTCCAAATAAAGATTAATTTGGACATGACGACTTTCTTTCCATCAAATTGTAATCTCAATCTAATTCCAGTTTTAATGACATAATGTGTTTGCGAACTGTAAAAAAAAAAAAAAAAAAAAAAAAAAAAAAAAGAATTTAAAAAAAGAACCAGGTGTTCCACCAATCCTGATCGAAGTGCCGTCTGCTACACGCAGCAGACGACCACTTTATTCAGGCCCGATGGCTCACACCCAAAACAAGGAAGACATCTACTTCTGGCCAAATGAACTTGTTTAAGTTTTTGCGGGTCGTGTTTGAGGTATTGCGCTAACTCTGCAACCATTTTGTAATTTGTTCCCATTACACAAATTCTCAGCTTGCGCCAACTGAAACACCCACCCGCCCCCGCACACATGCACATGTACAGAGAACAGAAGGGGGAACTCACTGTGTTTGGCATAGGTAGTCAAGTGCCCATCGTAAACTTTCGCCTTCGATTTCAGACGGTTCCAACATGTAAGACACGTGCCGAATGGGGGAGTCATTCTCTTCTGATGACGGTTCCTCTACATCACGACAAAATATTTCCAAGAACCGTTTGAAAGACGATATTTCATTTTCTGTGGGATCATCCATCCCTGTGACAACCCTCGAGCACCATTCTAAAACAACTGAACTATCTGTGCTCACCAATGCATGACGTCATGAAAACATGTGTTAGAATTCCCACTTGCCGCGGTATTCGGACTTCAGCAAGAATGGAAAGTTCAATGCTCAGGTAAACTTACATTCGACGACACCACATACGTCCAATATTATTTTGTTCGGTATGTTCGCTTCACTAGTCTGTAAATTATCAATCTTTGCCATTTTTTATGTCTATTTAAATTCCTAGTGACTTTGGAGCACAAACTTATCGAGTACATAAAAATTTTGTACTGGATACAGGGGCAACATGAAATAAACTTGTCTTGCCCTGTTATAGTGTTAGTTATTCTGATGGTGATAGCAATAAACTAATTCAGTATCTGTGTCAGGAACAAAATGACTGCGGCATTTGAACATGCAATATGATATGTATTCTAGCAGTACCAGCGGTGTGTTTCATAAACATCAAATGGATAGGCAGGCAACAAGTTGAAGGTGCCCAGCTTGACTTTGTGGCAGCTGGAGTCAGCAAGACCCTTAGATTCCTATGCAGAAACAACAAAGAAGAAAAGAAATGTGAACAGAATGAAAGGAACACTACACATCATCATATTATATGAATTGTACATCATCAATAAACTCAGTTGTTTACTTCTTATATTCTGTTTTCAGATCCTGCAGTTTGAAAGCCAGATGCTGACACACTCAGTGTCATACTGGACAGCACAAACAAGCACACTTGAAGCAAACGTACATTTCACTAAGTGCAAGTGAGTGACAGATGACAGTTATGATTTGAAAGGGCCAAGAGGGTTATAAATATTCAGCATCCATTTCATTGTCATGGCAACCAACACAAGCATGAGCGTGGGAGTGACCTCTCAGCGGCAGTTGCTGACCTTTCCGTTGTCGCCAGCTGTGCGAGCCAAGCTGTCTTTGGCTGGTTTTCTGACTGTTGCTGATCTGAACAGTGTGAAGCCATCACAGCTGAGCAAAGGTGAGATTCACATTTGAGATCTTTTTCTTCTTCATTCGTGGGCTGTAGTTCCCACATTCACTCATATACTGTACATGATTGGGCTTTTACATGTATAAAAGTTTTTACTCTGCCATGAAGGCAGCCATACTCTGTTTTCAGGGATGTGTATGCTGGGTATGTTCTTGTTTCCAGAACCCACCGAACACTGATATGGATTACAGGACTTTAACGTGTGTATTTGATCTTCTGCTTGCGTATACACATGAAGGGGGTTCAGGCACAAGCAGGTCTGCACATATGTTGACCTTGGAGATAGGAAAAATCTCCACCCTTTACCCACCAGGTGCCATTACTGAGATTCGAACCTGGGACCCTTAGATTGAAAGTATAGTGCTTTAACCACTCGGCTATTGCGCCTGACACATTTGAGATAAATATGCGGTACCTCTCTCTCTCTCCTCTCTCTCTTTGTGTGTCTCTCTCTCTTGCTCTCTCTGTCTCCCCCCATGTAATTTATGTTTGTGTCCCTTAGTGTATGTGCACATGTAATGATCATGTATTGTTCAATGTAAATTTCAGGGGGTTTCAACATGTTTTCTGTTAGAACTTCATAGAATTTAAAGTGGTCAGTGCTTTTGTTCCAGCGGTAACTTAGTGTGATTGCGTTGTGAATGAGAATGTGGGGGCCATTGGGGAGGTGGGGTTTCGTGTGGTAGTAAGTGTGCTGACTGTGTGGTGTGTTTGTGCATGCATTTTGCAATGGGATGAGAGTAGCTCATGTATGCAATCATGTCTTTGTCAGTTTGTGCTTTTATTTTGTGTTTTTACGTGCTTGCAAGGAAATTTTCCTTATTTTATGATGACTTGATAAAGTGTGATTTAACTTGATCAGTTTAACGAATGGGTAATATCATTCGGCATTCCTTTGACCACCCCCACCCCAACCTCCCCTCCCTTGTTCTCCATTGTAATAACATGTTCAGTCATTTTTGTTTGTTTTTCTTTTGTTACTTCAAAATTTCCTAAGTTCTGCAATCCAAGCCTTGATACCAGAGTTTTGTTTTACCTGTGCTAAGACTGTATCTGCATTGCAGTTTTTTTCGACTGATTCTTCCATGATTAATTATTCTTATCATATACAGATATTTATAGTGGAGGCACAGAATCTTCATCTTTCTTAGTCTTAGTCTCTCTCCCTTCTTTCATCCTTTTTTGTCACTCTCTGTTGATGATAGGATGAATGTGATACTCGGGAGAGTGGAATACTGGGACGGGAGAGTGAAAGAGTACATAGTTCATGATTTATTTTGTATTCTGTATATGGCATTATTTTTGTGTGTTGTTTCAACTAGATCTCAGGTTACAATAGAACATTTTCACCACATATGTTCAACAGCACACTTCCCATTTTCTTCCAGAAGCTGGCATCAGTCTAGAGGATGCTTTGGAAGTGGTAAAAATAGTCTCAGGGGAGGGAAGACCAGCAGCGGTCAGTCAGAGTGCTCTGGAGCTGCTGGAGCAGGAGCAGAAGTTGCCGAGCATTGTGACCTTTTGTGCTGACCTGGACGACGTCCTGGGAGGAGGGGTGGCGCTTCGCAAAGTGACGGAGATCTGTGGGGCTCCTGGTGTGGGGAAGACCCAGATGTGGTAAGACAATCATAATGATAATGATAATAATATAAAGAAGAAGGCTGATAATTATCATCATTGTTATTATTATAATCCGTTAGACCTCATTAGCACAGGGGTCCTTAGCACCAAGGATTGACATCATTATGGGGAAAAATGGCTACAAAAATTAACAACACAGGGAACAGCAATCAAGACTTTCAAATATTGAAATAAGACAAATGGAATGTATCAATGAAAAACTGTACATGTTCGCACACATGCATGCATGCGTGCACACACACACCTACTCTCACACACATACACATGCCAACACATAGCATCCGTGAAAAGATGTCTTTTGAGGCCAGATTTGAACTGAAATTTTATTTCCGCTTGATAAATTTGGAAGGGAAATCCAGGTGACATGACCAAGGAATGAAAAGCACTCTGTTCTTGTAATTTCTTTCTATCTTCTTCTTCTTCCATGTGATGACCAACATCAATATGCTGATGAAAAACTGTCGTATTGACCAGCCGCCATGGCGAAGTGGTTAGCGTCACGGACTGACAGCTGGGAGGACACGGGTTCGAATCCCAGTGGAGGTGGGTTTTTCGGCCCATGGCCGGCTCCTACCCAGAGTTGGGCTTAAATGGGGAGACTGGGACCACACAGTCGAGTGTCATCCACTTCAAGGATGCGTCTTTGGGTGTGTTGCTCTAATTACCTGACCAACACTGCAAGTGTCTGTATCTCTTGTGCCTGGTTAACACCGGGATATCATTATGACAGGAAGCGTAGAGTACAGCTTTGTCACGCAGTCCAAACCAAAATGGACCTTCATAGCAACATTGTCATCGTCATCGTCCTCCTCCTCCTCCTCCATCATCATCAATATAAACAAAACAGTTTCAAAGTCTGCGGCCTTTCATGCCCTGCTCTCATGGTGACCTCAGTTTCGATACCCCTCCACTTCTGTGCTTGGGGTGAGTCCTGTTAGTATCTTCAGTGTCGGCAGATTCATGGGGGCTGTTGTTTGAGGGACGTGGTGGCGGTCTCCACTCTGGGAGGGACGCTCACTCAGTCAGGTTCCGTGACTAAGCCATTATTGTCATTAGTAGGGGGCTTAGTAGGTGGTGTTCTAAGTACGTTGAATCAGAACAGGCACCACTGAACACCATATGTGTGTGTATATATATATGACTATGATATTGTATGTGTGGTTTACTTTAATGTTTAACCACTTTATGTCTTTTATGTGTACACATTGAATACTGACTGTGAATCTTGTATATTGTTTGTGTTTTACACCACAATGCACTCATATTTGAGAGTATTCTGTGTATTTCCAGATCAATCATATGGCCTTAACACATGGCTTATATCAGAGATTCACATAAGTTTACAGCTGAGCATACAGCAAAGTGAGCTGTATGACCAATGGTTTCTCCACTGATATGGGAAATCATGTACAACTTACCAGTAGTCTTTTGTAAAGGACTATAACTCACAAACTTGACTCTTACTGCTGCAGACTTTGGGGCTAGTTGGCCTTTGGGAACTTTCCCAACGCCAACTGTCCTAAAGCCCTCTTGGCCAAGAAAGTGGGTAAGTAACTTGGGCAAGACACTGTCCACCATAATCAAATTCTAGACTAGATAGTTGGGACAGCATTTGCCTCCTGTGCTGTTCTGATTGTCATAGCTGGGCATGACTGACTGTCCCACATGTGAGTGTCATGCACGGTGTGTGGAGTGATGGCCAAGAAGTAACGCGTCTGTATAGGAAGCGAAAGAATCTGAGCGCGCTGGTTCAGATCACAGCTCAGTCACCAATATTTTCTCCCCCTCCACTAGACTGAGTGGTGGTCTGGACGCTAGTCATTCAGATGAGACGATAAACCGAGGTCCCGAGTGCAGCATGCACTTAGCACACGTAAAAGAACTCAGGGCAACAAAAGGGTTGTCCCTGGCAAAATTCTGTTGAAAAATCCACTTCGATAGGAAAAACAAATACATAAACCCTGCACTCAGGAAAAAATACAAAAAAAAAAGGGTGGCACTCTCAGTGTAGCGATGCGCTCTCGCTGGGGAGAGCAGCACAAATTTCACATAGAGAACTCTGTTGTGACAAAAAAGAGAATTACAATATAATACAATACAATACAATACTTTGTTGTCATCCCTAGCATTCAGATAGCAGTGGACGCCAGCATTCCGGAGCAGCTTGGAGGGGCCGGCGGGGAAGCAGTCTACATTGACACGGAGGGAAGCTTCATCATCGAACGTGTCGTTGATATCGCCAAGGCAACGGCTGAGCACTGTCAGCGCATAGCTGAGGGGATGGACAGTGAGTCAGTTTGTGCTGGTTGTGGTGTTGAGCTGTTTGTGAAAAGTCCTGCTGAATCTGGTCAGTTTGTGCTGGTTGTGGTGTTGAGCTGTTTGTGAAAAGTCCTGCTGAATCTGGTCAGTTTGTGCTGGTTGTGGTGTTGAGCTGTTTGTGAAAAAGTCCTGCTGAATCTGGTCAGTTTGTGCTGGTTGTGGTGTTGAGCTGTTTGTGAAAAGTCCTGCTGAATCTGGTCAGTTTGTGCTGGTTGTGGTGTTTGTGCTGGTTGTGGTGTTGAGCTGTTTGTGAAAAGTCCTGCTGAATCTGGTCAGTTTGTGCTGGTTGTGGTGTTTGTGCTGGTTGTGGTGTTGAGCTGTTTGTGAAAAGTCCTGCTGAATCTGGTCAGTTTGTGCTGGTTGTGGTGTTGAGTTGTTTGTGAAAAGTCCTGCTGAATCTGGTCAGTTTGTGCTGGTTGTGGTGTTGCGCTGTTTGTGAAAAGTCCTGCTGAATCTGGTCAGTTTCATCATGTACACTCCATTATGGGGGATAAACAACACAAACATGAAACTAACAGTATACATGATGAAAACACACACACACAGAGCTTATGTTCAAGAAGCACATTGGTCAATAAAACGGTAAGGTAAGCAGGGGAATAGAATAGTCAAGTTTTGAGAGACCTTTTTTTTTTTTCTTTTTTAACTGAATTTGGGAATCCACATGACAGATTGAGTAAGGTATTTTGTTTCATGCTTCTAGTCTAAGATAGGAGAAAGAGTGCTGAGCTTGGGATTTTTTTTTCTTTCTATCTTGGAGGAACTGTCAGCACTCTTTAGACTCACTGCAAGTGCAACATCATTATTTTTTTTTTTTTTTTTGTTTTTCTTGTTTTTGAAACTGCGTTTCTTTTCCTATCAGGTGAGGGAGAAATGAGGGATTATAACCTGGAGAAAATTCTGGCGGGGATTCACTATTTCCGTTGCCATGACTACACAGAGCTGCTGGCCACTGTCCACATACTGACGTCCTTCCTTCAGGCACACCCAAAGGTAAAGCCCTGTTCTTGCTCCTCTCATTGTATTGTATTGCATTGTCTCGTCTTGCATTGCATTGCATTGTGTTGTATTGAATTGAATTGTAATGCATTGTATTGTATTGAATTGTATTGTATTGTGTTACTGTATATATATCACAACAGATTCTTCTGAGTGAAATTTGGGGCCGCTTTCCTCAGGGAGAGCACATCGCCTCTGTGCATTTGCAACCCCCCCTTTTTTTCCCCCCTTTCTTATTTTATCTGTTAGCAAGTGTATTTGATTTACAATCAAAGTATATTTTTCAGCAAAATTTAGCCAGTGACAACCCTTTTGTTGCTGTGAGTTCTTTTATGTGCACTAAGTACATGCTGCGCACGTGACATCAGTTTACCGCCTCATCTGAATGTTGTTTGTTGTTTTTTCATACCCCAGTTTGTGCCATGTGCCATTGTCATCATTTGTTGTTGTTTTGTTTTTGTTTTTAGAGGGTTTTTTTTTTTCACATCCCTGTTTGTGCTGTTCACACTGTCATCAGTTGCTGTTGTTGTTTTTTTTTTTGTTGTTTTTTTGTTTTTTCACATCCCTGTTTGTGCTTTTCACACTGTCATCAGTTGCTGGGTTTTTTTTTGGGGGGGGGGGGGGAGGGTTGTTTTTTTTTGTTTTTTTTTTTCACATCCCTGTTTGTGCTTTTCACACTGTCATCAGTTGCTGTTGTTGTTGTTGTTGTTGTTTTTTCACATCCCTGTTTGTGCTTTTCACATTGTCATCAGTTGCTGTTGTTTTTTTGTTGTTTTTTTGTGGTTTTTTTACACATCCCTGTTTGTACTTTTCACATTGTCATCAGTTGTTTTTTTGTTTTTTCACGTCCCTATTTGTGCTTTTCACACTGTCATCAGTTGCTGTTGTTTTTTTTTTTGTGTTAACTCATTCTACCCCACAGCTACATGCCTGCTACAACTCCCCTGGACCAGCACTACATGAGACCTCTGCAGAAAAAATGGAGTGGTTCACTGAAACCAAAAATCAATGGGAAATTGTTGATTTAATCGGTCAAACAAAGCTTTGTTTTCATGCCTCTGGAATTGGTAAATGGTTCAGTTTAGAATGCCAACTGTACCAAGCAGGAATGAACAAAATCAGAATAGTGTGTTGGTACAAGAATACTTATACCTGGTCCACAGGGGAAGTAATCATGGTACGAGTTAACTCATACCTGGAGCAGAATGAGTTGAATGATGGAATTTTTTTTTAATATCAAAACTTTGTCAGTTTTTTGCTTCCAACATGATACTGAGCCTCAAAATTGAGGTGAACCTGTACCTATTTTGACAGAAGATTCTGTCAACAAGTTATAATTATATCCATCTACTTGTTAATTCTAACAAATTATATACTGTTTCTGTCCTGTCCTGTCTGTATGTTTGTCTTTCTCTCTTTCTTAGTGTGTGTGTGTAGTCAAATAAAGTATATAATTATTATAGAATAAATATTGTTTTTTAATCATAAAATCCATGAAATATATATTTTATTATTTTATGTATTCATAAGAATATTTATTTATCTATATATACTTTCTTCTTCTTTTTTTTCCTCCGGCACAAGGTGAAGGTGGTGATTGTGGACAGCGTGGCGTTCCCGTTCCGACACAATGTGGAGGACCTGTCGCTGCGCACACGTCTGCTGGCGTCCCTGGCTCAGAGCTGTGTCCAACTGGCCACACGCTTCACCCTGGCTGTGAGACACCATCTTTCTTGGGCTTCCTTGTCAGGATTACAGCAGTGAAAATAATGATGATGATGATAATAGATTGTACTTATATGGTTCAAACTCCCCATATAATTACGATTATTTGCCTGACTGCTGTGTTTGCCTATTATCTGGCCTCAAGAGACATCTGTACAGATCTGCTTTCATGGATGTCGTAGGTGTTCGCATGTGGTGTGTGTGTGTCTGTGTGCTTTGTCATTGGCACATTTGATTTGTCTTGTTCCTATGTCTTACTTATAGTGCCCTGTGCTGTTAACAGACAACAAGGCCAGGAGATCAAATGATTAACAAACAGTAAAGAGTGGTAACTCTCTCCATTCACAACGTGCGCAACTCTTTGCTGCTTATGCTACCGATTCAGCTAGCAGTAGCACACAGGTGAATAACAGGTACATTACAACAAACCCAGACACTTCCTCAAAAATGGAAGTGCTGGGCTTGTTCTTATACCAATCGTTTGACACGTGCACACAGTTCCAATGACAGAAGAAATGTGCAGACATAAAATATAAGCTTTTATTCAAGACTGGCATAGCCCAAATAGGCTACCTGTGGTGTTAGTTCTTGTAACCATTTTCCCCCCTACCCCCTACCCCCTACTGATGTCAATAATTATTACTCACGCTCTGGGCCCCTGTGCGAAGAAGGTAGAGCTCATAAACAGGATAATTATCATTATTATTGTTATCATTATCATTGATACTGTTATCATTATGATTGTTATTATTATTATTATCACCATTACAGGTGGTGCTGACCAACCAGATGACGACGCGGTTTTCGCCGGGGTCGGGCGGGTCGCAGCTGACACCAGCTTTGGGAGAGAGCTGGGGCCACGCCTGCACGGTGCGTCTGGTCCTCCACTGGGAGGACTGCCAGCGTCACGCTCTGCTGTACAAGTCTCCCTCACACAGGGAGACCTCTGTACTGTATCAGATCACAGTGAGTGGGAGGGTGTGTGAGTGTGTGTGTGTGTGTGTCCCCACACTGCTGTACAAGTCTCCCACACACAAGACCTCTGTGCTGTATCAGATCACATGGGTGGGAGTGTGTGTGTGTGTGTGTCCCCACACTGCTGTACAAGTCTTCCACACACAGGGAGACCTCTGAACTGTCAGATCACAGTGGGGGGGAGGTAGGGGGTGGTGAGGGAAGGGGTGGTTGGTGGGGTTGGACATGTGTGTGTGAATTTAGTTTTTGGGGGGTGTGTATCTCTGTAAGTCTGTGTCTGTGTGTTTTTAGGGATGGGTTTAGGTGGGTGGATGTGTGTGTGTGTATCAATTTTGTGTCTGGGGTGTGTGTGTCTCTGTAAGTGTGTCTATGTCTGTGTGTGTGTTGGGGTGGGTTTATGTATGTGTGTGTGTGTGTGTGTGTGTCACTTTAGTGTTTGGGGTGTGTTTGTTTCTGTGTGTGTGTGTCTGCATGTTTGTAGGGATGGGTTTAGGTGGGTGGATGTATGTGTGTATCAGTTTAATGTTTGGGGTGTGTGTCTGTAAGTGTGCGTCTGTGTCTGTCTGTAGGGGTGGGTTAAGGTGGGTGGATGTGTGTGTGTGTGTGTGCTGGGGGAGAGTGGTTTGTGTGTGCGCTGGGGGAGAGGGGTTTTTGTGTGTGTGTGTGTGTGCTGGGGGAGAGGGGTTTGTGTGTGTGTGTGCTGGGGGAGAGTGGTTTGTGTGTGTATGTGTGTGCTGGGGGAGAGGGTTTGTGTGTTTGGGGAGAGGGGTTTGTGTGTGTGTGTGTGTGTGTGCTGGGGGAGAGAGGGTTTTGTGTGTGTGTGTGCTGGGGGAGAGGGGTTTGTGTGTGTGTGTGCTGGGGGAGAGAGGGGTTTGTGTGTGTGTGTATGTGCTGGGGGAGAGTGGTTTGTGTGTGTGTGTGTGTGTGCTGGGGGAGAGGGGTTTGTGTGTGTGCTGGGGGAGAGGGGTTTGTGTGTGTGCGTGTGTGTGTGTGTGATTGTGTGTGCGTGCCACGCTTTGCTGTACAAGTCATGTTTATTGTATTTTGGTGGTTTTACTTGGACTGTTCATGTTGTTGATATATATATATATCTTGTTCTGTTTTGGGCTGATGTTTTCTACATAGCTAGGGCGGGCTGTCAAGGCCCAACCCTCAAGGCCCTGGTAGGGCATTGGGATTAAACAAAGGTCAAGCATCTGTTCCTTCCCCCCCCTCCCCCCCTTGCACCCTCACCCCCCTTGCAATGAAGGTTATATTAGACCAGAAAACACATATACCAAATTCCAGAAAAGATCATCACCATCATAAATATGGAGAGAAAAAAAAAAAAAAAGCAACAGCAAAAATCACACCACATGATCAGTTTCCATCAAAAATTAGTGAAGCATTGTACAGCAGTATCCAAAGTGTATACGTAAACATTGACTAGACCACTTCACATAGGTTGTATCATTCATTTTTGCAAGGGATGCATCTGCTTCTTTTATCTTTCTTTCTTTTTTTTTTTTTTACAGAAGATCTGGTGTAGCGTATATGGATCTGTCTGCATGCTTTGACATTTCCTTGAAACTGATGAACCCAGACTGTGCAAATACCTCTGTAAAGCACATAGTTTGGTTTCTGATAAAAGATTGATGCTAAACCCAGACTGTGCAAATACCTCTGTAAAGCACATAGTTTGGTTTCTGATAAAAGATTGATGCTATGATAGTCGATTAACCGAGTTTGTGCAAATACCTCTGAAAAGCACATAGTTTGGTTTCTGATAAAAAATTGATGCTAAACCCAGACTGTGCAAATACCTCTGTAAAGCACATAGTTTGGTTTCTGATAAAAAATTGATGCTAAACCCAGACTGTGCAAATACCTCTGTAAAGCACATAGTTTGGTTTCTGATAAAAAAATTGATGCTAAACCCAGACTGTGCAAATACCTCTCTAAAGCACATAGTTTGGTTTCTGATAAAAGATTGATGCTAAACCCAGACTGTGCAAATACCTCTGTAAAGCACATAGTTTGGTTTCTGGTAAAAGATTGATGCTAAACCCAGACTGTGCAAATACCTCTGTAAAGCACATAGTTTGGTTTCTGATAAAAAATTGATGCTAAACCCAGACTGTGCAAATACCTCTGTAAAGCACATAGTTTGGTTTCTGATAAAAGATTGATGCTAAACCCAGACTGTGCAAATACCTCTGTAAAGCACATAGTTTGGTTTCTGATAAAAGATTGATGCCATGATAGTCAGTCGTGTCTGACTGTGACCAGAACAGCAGAGGAGGCAACTGCTGTCCTGACTATCTGGTTTATGCAAATAACTCTGTAAAGCACATAGAGTTTAGGTCTGATTGAAGATAGATGCTCTTTTGAGTTTAGGTCTCTGATTGAAGATAGATGCTCTGTTGTGCAGTTAACTCTGTAAAACACATAAAGTTAAGTCTCTGATTGAAGATAGGTACTCTGTTGTGCAATTAACTGTAAAGCACATAGAGTTAAGGTCTCTAATTGAAGATAGATGCTCTGTTGTGCAATTAACTCTGTAAAGCACATCGAGTTAAGGTCTCTAATTGAAGATAGATGCTCTGTTGTGCAATTAACTCTGTAAAGCACATAGAGTTAAGGTCTCTAATTGAAGATAGATGCTCTGTTGTGCAATTAACTCCGTAAAGCACATAGAGTTAAGGTCTCTAATTGAAGATACATCTGCTCTGTTGTGCAATTAACTCTGTAAAGCACATAGAGTTAAGGTCTCTAATTGAAGATAGATGCTCTGTTGTGCAATTAACTCTGTAAAGCACATAGAGTTAAGGTCTCTTATTGAAGATACATCTGCTCTGTTGTGCAAATAACTGTAAAGCACATAGAGTTAAGGTCTCTGATTGAAGATAGATGCTCTGTTGTGTAAATAACTCTGTAAAGCACATAGAGTTTAGGTCTCTGATCAAAGACAGATGCTGTACATAAATACCAGTAATAATGCTAATAATAATGTGTTTGGTTATGTGACAGACCGGGGGCATTCGAGACGTGGTGCATTCCCAGGGTGTGTCCTCTGAACACCGTGACCACTCTGAGCATGGTGACCACTCTGCACAAAATCACACTCCTACAGCACCCAAAAGACCCAGACTCTGAGAATGGAGTAAAACTTTGTGGGGTGGGAGTGTGTGTGTGCGCTTGTGCATGCATGCGTCACTTGTGTGTGTGTGTGCGTGCCTCTGTTTGTGCAGGCCAGTATCCATACGTGATATATTTGAGCGCATGTGTTTCTTGGCAGAAGCTTGCTTCAGACTAAAATGAATGTATAAAACATAAAATGACCCCCTTCTCCCATATCTGTTTGTTCAGAAGTTCTTGTCAATGAAGAATGTTCCTAATGGGGATGTGTGTGTGTGTGTAAGTGCAGGCCAATAGACATAATGTATGCGAGTGCATTTGTACCATGGTATACGCTTCGGACTAAAATGATTGTGTGAAATATAAAAGGAATCCCTTATCCCCTATTTGTTTGAGTTCTTGTCCATGTGGGATGTTCCTAATTGGGATGTATGTGTTTGGAGAGAGGTGGGGTGTGTGCATAATATAAATGAGAGTAAGTGTGCTTGTGTGCAAGTGGGTTTGTGTGTTGGTTCTGGGTGTGCATGTAAAAATATGTACGAGTGATTGAATGTGTGTGTGTGTGTGTGCGTGGGCATGCATGCTATTTATGTATATGTCTGTGTGTGTGCGCACGCATAAGAATAAATGAGCATATGTGTGTTTTCATGCTAGCGTGTGTTTGTGTTTATTATGTTGGTTCTGAAGCAAGAAGATTTAGGAATAAACATGTATTATATGTGTAATAAGTATTGCTGTACATGTGCATTTGGCTGGAATAATCATGTACATATATGTACATGGGTAGGATGTATGTCTATGTCATACGTTTGAATGTGAACATGTGTGAACTCAAGTAAAGGCATGTGTGTATGAGTATTTTTGCTTTTGAGGTACTTAAGCACAGAAATGTAGATTGCAATGAATGTGTTTGGATGATGTGGAAGGAAATTGTGATGTCTCTGTATGAAGTTCTGTGATACATTTCTGTACATTACACATGTTATGAAATTATCTTTCAGTTGGTTTTAATTTAGTATTGGCTTGTCCAAGTCAAGTTCTGAGTCTGCAAGGTATATTTTAGTCCCTGTGATTTTGTCAGTTGATTTATCAGTTGAACTGCAGAGTGGGTGATTTGTTCCTTTTGTGACTAATTCATGGTCTGTTTGACTAGTTGAATACTTTTTGACCAGTTGAATGAAAAAGTATTCAGAGCATGTTGGTACAGCTTTTTTTTTTTAATATGCTGCCAGATTTCAAAATTTGGCATAAGTATTATCTTTTGAAATCTTTAGGTGTTTGACATCCAATCCTGTGTTCACCAGTGTGATCAGACTTGGAGGTTCCATTTCGGCTGTTTGTTGTGTCCTTGAGAAAGACCGTTAATTCCATCTTGCTTCACTCCAGCCACATGTGAATAGGTACCTGACTTCAGTTTGGGAAGGTTAAAATGGTGTAAGGAGAGGGTTGGGCCCTGCCTCCCTACGCTGAGCTACAGACACAGTGGATTAGTATTCACTGTCCCAATGGCCATAAAAGGCTGTTGGACCGTCAACCATTAACATGTTTCAGATTTAGGATGTTTTTTGTTGTTGTTTTTTTAATTTACAACAGAATTATCATTATTACTGGATTTGTGTATTGTTGACAAATAAGTTGCTGATGTGCATTAAATAATGGGTTTGTTGAACATTATCTGATTCTGAATCATCAAGTTTGTTGATTTTGTCTGAAAAAAACAACTGTCTTTGTTGCAGAATCCCATGTCATGTCATAAACCATAAAGTACTGAATCAAATATGGAAGAAACAAAGAGGCTGTATGCTTACAGTTAAAATATATATATATATATATATATATATATATAAAGAGAGAGAGAGATTGGTAGATATATTCATATAGCAAACATACACACAAAATTGTTATAACATCATTCTATTTGCATTTTCAGCTTTCAGAAAGAAAAAAAAAAGATTAATTCATCTCATCCTTTTATCCTCAGGAAAGGTGGGAGCAATATAAAGTGGTCATTATTGGAAGAAGAAGAAAAAAACAACATCACAAGCAGAAGAAAACAAACAAAAAGTTGTGAGAGAAAAAAAGAAGAAAAAAAAACACCACCACCACCACAACATTCTCTGGTGTGTTTCATTTCTTTCTCTTCGCAGAGTCTTTGCGAGGGCTCTTTTTGCTGGCATTTTCTGCTGACTCTATCTTCTTGTTGAGCGACTCCTCCGTGTTCTTGAGCTCTTCCTCCACGGTCACCTTGACCTTCTTGATCTCTTCTGCCAAGTAGGTCTGGATCATGGCCCGTAACTCCTTCTTTGCCTCCTTCTTTGCCTCCGACTCTTCTGTAGGGAGAGAGAGAGAGAGACAGACAGAGGGGGACACAATGTAAGCGATGTTTGGTGAACAGGACATGCTATGATGATACAACCAATTACTGTGACTAGCACTGGAGCTTCAGATGCAATGTTTAGTGACCTCAATTGAATACTATATCATGACAAACATATTAACGTACATAACTCCTCACTCTAGAAGAAACAATGTAAATGACGACAGTTTAATATTTCATCATCAACACATTTATAAACTGCTATATTTAACGCCTCCAACTCTGAATGAGGACCGTTGAATATCACATTATGATAAACACATTGACACTTACGAACACACATTGCTCCTCAGGCTTTAGAAGATGCGATGATACTAACAACAGTTGAACATTTCATCATGACAGCATGTTTGTTAACAGCTGTATCTAATGCCTTTGATGCAAGAAGCAATGTGAGGGACCACAGCTGAATTTTGCATCATGATAACACATACTGGATTTTATATATATATATATATATATTTTTTTTTTTTTTTGTTTTGGTCACAACAGATTTCTCTGCTTGAAATTGGGGCTGCTTCACCCGCCACCCCTCCTACCCCCCCACTATCATAGAGGATTTTTCTACAGAATTTTGCCAGGAAAAACATTCTGTTGCCATGGGTTCTTTTACATGCCTTGAGTGCATGCTGCACAAAGGACCTCTGTTTATCGTCTCATCACTAGTACCCAAACTGCCCACGACTTAAGATCTAATGGAGTGGGGAGGGTAAATATCCTGTTCTGTATATATGGGACTCAAACCCTTGGACACTCGCTTCCCTGTAGAGCAAACTACCACTGTTACCACCATGCCATGTTCCCCTCCAATTGATCAACAGCTGTGTCTACAATAACATCTATTACACATTACTTTTACTTCAATATCTTTTTAGTGACTTGTAACACACACACACACACACACACACATTTTACAGAACTTTCTCAGTTGGCTACATAATTAAACATAAGCATGTTTAAAATCTTATCACCATCTCCTAAACATAAATCAAACAAAAGCATGTCTAAAATCTTATTAGCATCTCATAATCACTCTTATGTCATGAAATCATACGAAGGAGTTTCAGTAATTTCATCAAAGACATTTCTACACATGACATACATACCACTTTACGGTCTGTTTCCTGTAACATTTGTTTACCAGGTACTTTTATTGTCAAAAGTTCTGAGTGAGAATATATTTTCACCACAGTGATTGGAAAAGCATGAATACAAAGACTTGTGCACATGCATCTTTGATGTGTGCACAATGTATCTTTGATGTCAAATATTTTCACCTTACATCAGGTCTACTTACTGTGTACTACATTTTGCAAAGCTTAAAAAAGCACCTCTGCTAAAAAGAAGGATGAAAAAAAAGCAATTTTAAAAATGAATGCTATCACTCTCAACTGCTTTTCATTTCTACCCTGTATGTCATTCAGCTGAAGCACTATGTTTGATAAAACAGTCTAAGATGAACATGACTAGTAGATCTATTTCATTTTCAGCTGACAGAGTTAACTAGTTGCTCCAGCACGCACAGAGACAGGAAAAGATCCAAGGCATTCTCCACGCACAGCTAACACAATACAGTGCTATGAAAGTTCTCATCAGTCTCCAGTACAGCATTGAGACAGAGGTAGCCGAAAGCTTCGCTGTAATTTAGCATTGATGTTTTTTAGTGTACAGTTTAAAAGTTCATCTGTCATTGATTGTTGATTTGGATACTTATATAGTGCCTATCCTCAGTCAGAGACCAAGCCTTAAGCGCTTTACAGACTAGGGGGGGCGGGGGTGGAGGTGGGGGGTCATTAGCACAACAGGCAGCCTACCTGGGTAGAGCAGACTGACAGCTGCCATTGGGCGCTTATCATTCGTTTCCTGTGTCATTTAATCAGATTTCAGGCATGAACACATACATACTCTGATAGACATGTATGTATGTCATAGCTGAAGAACCTACCAATGTTTGAAAAATGTATCGATATCCTGGCAAGTGTCCAGACAGTGAAAGGACATTAGAGCTTTCTTAAAGTACTCTTTCTCTGCTCCACAACTATGTGTTCAAGTGGTTTTTCCCAAACAGGCAGGCTGTGTCTTTCCTGTGTCTTTCCTACTGGACAAAACTGCAGTGTGTTCAAGTGGTTTTCCCAAACAGGAAGCCTGTGTCTTTCCTACTGGACAAAACTGCAGTGTGTTCAAGTGGTTTTTCCCAAACAGGCAGGCTGTGTCTTTCCAACTGGACAAAACTGCAGTGTGTTCAAGTGGTTTTCCCAAACAGGCAGGCTGTGTCTTTCCTGTGTCTTTCCTACTGGACAAAACTGCAGTGTGTTCAAGTGGTTTTCCCAAACAGGCAGGCTGTGTCTTTCCTACTGGACAAAACTGCAGTGTGTTCAAGTGGTTTTCCCAAACAGGCAGGCTGTGTCTTTCCAACTAGACAAAACTGCACAAGTCCAGGCTCTAACTGTGGCATAATGATCATGTCACAACTTCCAGCTGCTAAATGGGAAACAACACATACGACTGCAGCAGAACTTTCAACCAACTTGGAATCCTGTCAGTGATGAGTCTTGTCAGCATGGAGGGCAGGTATTGGGGGTGGAGGGGGCAGGGGGTAGAGGGGCATCATGGCAGAATCAGTTAGGTGTTGGACTTCAGATCCAACTGTTCACCAGTGATCTGAGTTCAAGACCCTGTTTCAGCATGGTGTTGTGTCCTTTAGAATAGCACTTCCACGCAGATGTGAATGGGTCTCTGACTTCAGTTGGAGAAGGTTAAAAACCGCAGGAAGAGATTGGACCCTGCACTGCTAAGTGGAGCCCCAGACGCAGTGAACAATAGAACAGTGAATATGAACTGATTACGCCAGTGGCTGTAAAAAGCCATGGGATCGTTAACCTGGTCAGCCTCAAAGTACATGTTTACTATGACCAATATTTTTGAGTGACATGTATGACCGCACTTTGGAAAAGACCTTTACAGTGAGTTTTACATTGAGACTGTAGCCTTTTGGGAGATTTCGCCACATAGAAACAGCAGGCATAGTACTATGAAATAGTCTGTGTCTAAGCAGTTCTCTGAAATAATGAATAATACTGATAGTCACCTGCAAGACAATCTTTCATGAGCAAACACACAAAAATTACATAGGTGACAAAGACGCTTGAGAAGAAAGAATTTGAAAGGAAACTCAAACTAAAAACGTGTATGCTTGAGAAGAAAGATTTTGAAAGGAAACTCCAAATGAAAGATGTTACTTTTGTCAACTCTGTGACAGAACATGTTTTCAGAAAAAAAGGAAAAACAGATATGTTATTAGGAGAGGTAATTGGGAAGGCCCATCATGTTAACCCTGGAACACAAATGATAGTAATTTGTGGATACAAATTAAGGAATGTGAATCATGTCAACTTGGGAATGTGGATCATGTCAGCCAGTTTTGTTTCTAGAAGAAATGGAAAGTTAATAAATGGCTGTACACTTTTTTTTCTTTTTTTTTCAGAAAAAGTTATTCACCTAGCCCCCCCAAAATACTGAAGTCTGCCTCAACAGAAAACAGAGAACAACCATGTCAGCTCAATGGGAAATAAATGAGGAAGCACAGTTGGAAATGAATCATGTTTTTGTGTGTACTATGTCCTGAGGAATCAAGTCAATCCTGCTGCCTCTGAAATGAAAACTGAAAACTGAATTAACAATAAGCTATAATACACCTCCAGAAGAAGCTCAAAAGTAATTTTATATATCCATATGTTCTGATTCGAGAGTACAGAGACAAAATTCTGCCAATGCATTTAAGAAAAATAACATTTTTACCTCAAGAAAAAAACAATCAACTTCAGTCTGTCTACAAAAAGACTACAGAAACTGAATCCTATCACCATAGCATGGTCTGCCTCAAGGGTTGAACTTATCGTAATACATCTACAGATTAGTTTCTGCCTCAAAGAGTTAAAACTGCACTACAAGCCGTGAACTGGAGTCAAAATGTAGACAGCAGCAGCAGCAGAGTATGTAGGCATGCTGACACGACTAGACTAAACGACTGGAAGAAATCGCTGTGAGTGCCAGGTGTGGTTTGGTGTGTGTATGTAACACTGAGGTAGTATGTTACATACAATATCATGTGTCTTGTAAAGCAACAAGAGCAAGTTTTCTGAACAAAGTGCTACATTATAAGTATCCATTATTCAGGAGATGGGGCCACACAGCCAAGTTATTAGCAAAAAAGGGAAAAAAAAAAAAAAGGCGAGAAGGCCAAAGGTGGCAAAAAGTTCGGGCCTTGGCCACAAAACGGCCAGAGTTAGCGGAGTCAGAAGAGAGGTCAGCGAGGAGGTCAGGTCAGATCAGGCGGCTAGCTACGGCCATGGCCAAGGTCAAGGCCACAGTCCTCCAGAAAAGGGAGGGAGGGAGGGTGTGGCGTTTGTCAACCTGCTTGCAGGGCGGTGCTGTTGGTGTTGGTGTTGGTGTCAGGGTCACTGGCACTGGTGTCTGCCTCCGTGACTATCTGCACCACCTCCCCGCTCTCAGCCCCATCACCACCACTCTTCTCACCCTCCACTTCTGGCGCCGCCTCCCCTTCCGGCTCTTCCGTCGCAGTCTCCTGGTCCTTGCTGGCTTCCTCGCCCACCTCTCCCTCTGTGCACACACACACATACACGCACGCGCACACACATACGCACTCACACACATACACGGACACACACACACGTACACACACACAAACATGTGTACTCACATACGGACACACACGCATGCATGAGGACATACACACATGCACACATACACACACACACATATACAATATTTTATTATTTGTTTATTATTTTATCATTATTCAGAAAAGAAAACAGACAGATGCACAACAAATACACAAGATACACACACAAGATATTCAGAAGTATAAAACACACACACTCTCTCTCTCTCTCATGCACACACACACACACACACATACACACACACACACACTGAGACTCAAAGACAACAAAAGTAGAAACACACACACACACATGCACGCACACGCACACATGCACACAAAAACACCAATAAAAGACGTCACTGAATGTGAAGAGAAGTATAGCAGAGGTTGGAGAGAGAGACAGAGAGAGAGAGAGAGAGAGAACAGAAACACATGGAAGAATAAATACCATCTGTTGGTTCCGGTGACGCCACAGGAACACCCACATAGTTGATGGACAGATCCAGCCTTACCTGGGGACATCAAAGTTTCAGTTTCACAGAGGTGTCAGAATATGCACACAGATCCATACACACCACACCACATCTCCTGCATATTTTTTTTTTTTTTTAACTAATGAAATAAAATAAAAAGCAAATGCTTGACCTTTGCAAAAACTGAATCAGGCTTTGGGAGACTATCCAAGGTTTGTGTAAAACATATTTTGTTTAAAAAGAAAAAGAAAAAAGAATTAATTAGACAAATAAGTAAATGAAGAGTAAGGTATGCAGGAGGCGAGTGATTGAAATGAAAATAATGATAATGCTTTATGATGTAATACTAATAGATGCATGCTTGACATCTTTATCTTATAGCCCAAGCTAACCACATATCAAGGCTGAAAAACTGAAAGTATCTGTCCAGCGGAACATTAAAAAAACCAAAAAAACACAAAAAAAACCCACACAAAAACATGAAAAAAAAACCAACAATCAACAAAAAACACATTGGAAAAGAAAATAAGGCACAAGTGCAGTAATATTCATGTCTGTTGTGCAGAACAAAAAATTCAGCTTTTCTAAAGCAGAGTAAGTAAAGAGAATATATACGTCAACACAAAATTATACAAATGCCGAACTCTGGGTAAAAACAGGATGTACGCTCATATATTTTGATACCTTTTTTCAATGATTTATTTATGTACTCGCAGAATACTATTATTAATATGTCACCATGTACTTTGTTGGGTATTTTGGGGGGGGGGGGTGTTTTTGTTGTGTGTTTGTGTGCGTTTCATCTATTTTTACCCATTTTCCTTTTTTTCTATACAAATGTATTATATATAAGTATTGATGGTTGGATGAACAGACACAGGGAAGATAAGAATTTTGAGAAAGAGATTAGGGTGGATATATTTAGACTAACATATGTGTAAACTTACACATATCTACCTGCATCTACACACACATACACACACACACACACATCTACCTGTATCTACACACACACACACACACACACACATCTACCTGTATCTACACACACACACACACATCTACCTGTATCTACACACACACACACACATCTACCTGTATCTACACACACACACACACATCTACCTGTACACACACACACACACACACACACACACACACACACATCTACCTGTATCTACACACACACACACACACATTCCAACAAAAACAAAAACAATCAAACATGCACGCATGCACACACACAAAAAGAACCAAAAACATGCATACAAACATAATTTTTTATATACACAATACATGCACACAAAAACACACACACACACATACACAAATGCACACGCATACACACACGCACACACACGCACTCACAAACACCCACCCACACTCACACACACACACACAGAGACACTTACCAGAGGCGTAAAAGCATACTTGTACATCTTGAAGTGTCTGAAGTAGGTGTTGATGGCATACTCTGTCAGCTTTCGTACTTCGTCAACGCTAAACAGCTCGATGCTGTGAGGGGGGCGCTGTGTGGCGTTTGGACAGATAGAATGAGAAACTTATCAACCGTGTGAGTGTGTGTGTGTGTGTGTGTGTGTGTGTGTGTTTGTGTGCGTGTGTGTGTTTGTGTGCGTGTGTGTGTGTGTGTGTACATATAGTGTAGTGTTGGCGTAGTGGTAATGTGTCAGCCTAGGAATCGAATCTGAATGCACTGGTTCAAATCCCACACAAGCCACTATTTTCTCCCCCTCCACTAGACTTTAATTAGCACACATAAAAGAACCCACGGCAACAAAAGGGTTGTCCCTGGCAAAATTCTGTAGAAAAATCCACTTTGGTAGGAAAACAAACAAAATTGCAGGCAGAAAAAAAGAGTGGCTCTCAGTGTAGAGATGCGCTCTCCCTGGGGATAGTAGCCTGAATTTCACATACAGAAATCTGTTGTGACAAAGAGTAATACAATAAATGTACCCCCCTCCTGTGTGTATGCATGCAGAAGATCAAATATGCATGTTAAAGATCCTGTAATCTATGTTGCTGTTCGGTGAGTTATGTATGGAAACAACAACATGTTTCATGTCTGTTGAATGTGTGTGTGTGTGTGTGTGTGTGTGTGTGTGTGCGTGTGTATGCATGTCTGCAGCCTGACTGAATGGCACAGGAAACGAATGATGAGCGCCCAAAAGCAGCTTTCAGGTGTCTCTACCCAGGTAGACAGTCTGTTGTGCAAATGATTCTGTGTTTGTAAAGGGCTCAGAGCTTGGTCTGTGACCAAGGATAGTTGCTACGTAAGTATCCATATCAACATCATCATCATCATCGTATATCTGTGTTTTCATTTTGTTATCTTTAGGTCTGTGTGCGTGTGTGTGTGTGTGTGTGTGTGTGTGTGTGTGTGCATATATGTTCATGATTACAGGTTTAAAAAAAAAAGGCAAACAGGAAAGAGGCAGTACCATACACGCTGTATGATGTGTAATATACATCATGACTGTTGTGTTGTGTGATGTGTATGTGTGTGTGTCTGTGTGTGTTTGTGTGTCAATTAGTGTTTGGTAAGTGCTTGAATGTATGGCTGCATGTCTGTGCAGGGTTGTCATGCAAAGGACTGTTCATTCTGTTTACATGCATGTTTTACACATCAGATTTTTTTTTTTTTTTTTTTTTTTTAAAACAACATCACAACTGAGTATTTTTTTTTACTTGGAAAGGCGCCATATCAATTCAAGTATTTCTATCATTATAACATGCAATCAGAGCATGAACAGTCCAACCTATCACTCACATTCACAGCGTGGCACAGAACCACTTCCTTGAAGTAGCGGAAGGTCTGCTCCAGATTCCCAAAGGGGGTTTCTGCAACAACAACAACACACAGAACGGACATTTCTCAGAGATATGCATTGACAGAAGTACCTCTTTAACCCCTTGAAGAGTCCCAGGACTGAAATTTCCGTCCTCTTCTGGTGTGCAAAAAATGCCACTGGATAGAAATTCCCATCTTCTTCTGGTGTGCAAAAAATAGAACAATATATATATCTTTAAAAAAAAAAAAAAAAAAGAAGAAGAAAATAACAATTTAAAAAAAAAGTGCCCCTGGGCAAAAAAATTTCCACCTGTGTTATTGAAGGAATTTTCCAAGAATCAAAATCAAATTTATATGAATTTGTCATAATTGGAAAGTATGTTCATTTTCCTTTCAGAAAACTATATATACTTTCTTTCAGTAATTTTGCATGGTAGAATTTTTTTCATGATCAATTATCATGCCCTCCATGGCCAAAACATACCTTAGCAAATGGATGTCACTGAGCATGAATTAGGGTTAGCACTGAAAGGGTTAACCCCTTGCCTGCTAAACCTCAGTGTAATGATTCAGTGTGTCATGAATTTGAAATGCAAGAACTACTTGTTTGTTTGTTGGTGGGTTTTTTTTTTGTTTTTTTTTTTTTTTGTTGTTGAGGTGGTGTAACTGATTTCCCTGAACAAAAAGTAATGCAAGAGGAAGTCAAAATAAAGATTGATGATGACCAAAAAGATAGGATGAAGAAGAAGATGATGATGATGACTGATACAGACAAAATGAAGATGATGATGAATGATGATGACAAGAAGATACAAATGAAGAAGATGATGAAGAATGACGATGATGAGACGATAAGGATGAAGAAGAAGATTATAAATTTTGAAGATGAGGATGCAGAAGAAGAAGATAATGATGAATTTTGATGACAAGAAGATACAGATGACGAAGATGATGAAGAATGACGATGACGAGATGATAAGGATGAAGAAGAAGATAATTAATGTTGATGACAAGAAGATACTGATGGAGAAGAAGACAATGATGGAGGATGATAATAAGAAGATAAAGAAGACAATGTATAATGATGATGACAAGAAGATAAAGGTGGAGAAGGAGATGACGGCATGATGAATGATGATGACAAGAAGACAAAGATGAAGAAGAAGATAATAATGAATTCTGATGATAAGAAGATACTGACAAAGAAGAAGATGACGACATGACGAATAATGATGACAAGAAGATAAAGAAGGCAATGTAGAATGATGATGACAAGAAGATAAAGATGAAGAAGACAATGATTAATTCTGATGACAAGAAGATAAGGATGAAGAACAAGACACTGAAGAATTTTGATGACAAGAAGATACTGATGAAGAAGAAGAAAATGATGATAAAGAAGGTACAGATGAAGAAGAAGACGATGGCGAATGATGATGACAAGAAGATAAAGATGAAGAAGAAGTCGGTGATGAATTTTGTTGACAAGAAGATAAGGATGAAGTAGAAGATAATAATGAATTTTGATGACAAGAAGACACAGATAAAGAAGATGGTGATGATGACAAGAAGATAAAGATGAAGAAGACGATGATGAACGATGATGGTAAGACAATATAGAATGATGATGACGAGAAGATAAAGATGAAGAAAACGATGATGAACGATGATGGTAAGACAATATAGAATGATGATGACGAGAAGATAAAGATGAAGAAGACGATGATGAATGATGATTGTAAGACAATATAGAATGATGATGACGAGAAGATAAAGATGAAGAAGACGATGATGAATGATGATTGTAAGACAATATAGAGAAGACGATGATGAATGATGATGGTAAGACAATACAGAATGATGATGACAAGAAGATAAAGATGAAGAAAACGATGATGAACGATGATGGTAAGACAATATAGAATGATGATGACAAGAAGATAAAGATGAAGAAAACGATGATGAACGATGATGGTAAGACAATATAGAATGATGATGACGAGAAGATAAAGATGAAGAAAACGATGATGAACGATGATGGTAAGACAATATAGAATGATGATGACGAGAAGATAAAGATGAAGAAAACGATGATGAACGATGATGGTAAGACAATATAGAATGATGATGACGAGAAGATAAAGATGAAGAAGACTATGATGAACGATGATGGTAAGACAATATAAAATGATGATGACAAGAAAATAAAGATGAAGGAGAAAACAATGACGAATGATGATGACAAGATGATAATGAAAAAGACCATGATTAATTCTGATGACAGGACTGTAAAGATGAAGACAAAGAACAAGAACAAGAACAAGAAGAATAACAACAACAACAACACCAGCACCATGCAGTCCCATTTACCGATGGCGACCTCGTGGGTCTTCTTCATGATGGAGAAGAAGGTGGAGGTTTTCTCCCTGCTGAAGTTGTTGTCACGGGCAAACTGCAGGGTGTAGTAGTAGAGGTCCATGATGATGGCCTGCTTCGGGTCCTCCCGCCACGCGTCCAGGTGGAAGATGTCTGCCAGCACCCTGCAGTGCCACCATACACAGCAAGGAAATTTCTGATTCGAAAGTTCAACTCTTTCACCACCAAGTTTCAGTGTGAAATACACTTCCCAGCCCCAAAATATGTTTGACTTGACGCTCTCAGTCTCATGATTCGGTTCATGCCAAAAGCAACACAAGGGACTTCACTTCAAACTTGGTCAGGGGGCGAAGGTTAGTTATTGTTCTACTGCACAGGAAAGTTGGCTGTAGCTGTTGAACTTTGTTACAATGTGAAAAACGGTCCTTTTAACATGACCCCTTGATGTTGACTGAAGTCGCCTAGGTGGTGAACTGTTTAGTCAACTAAAATTGCCTATGGCAGCAAAACAGTTAACAAATGTGCAGACCTGCTTGTGCATGAACCCCTTCGTGTGTATAAGCACGCAGAAGATCAAATACACACGTTAAAGATCCTGTAATCCATGCCAGCGTTGGGTGGGTTATGGCAACAAGAACATTCTCAGCATGCACACCCCCGAAAACATAGTATTCCTGCCTACATGGCAGGGTAAAAATGGTCATACATGTGAAATCCCACTTGTGTACATACAAGTGAACCTGGGCATTGCAGCCCACGAGCAGTTTTTCAGTTTCAGTTTCTCAATGAGGCGTCACTGTGTTCGGACAAATCCATATATGCTACACCACAACTGTCAGGCAGATGCCAGACCAGCAGCTTAACCCAACGCACTGAGTCAGGCCTTGAGTGCATGCATTATATATATATAATATATATATATATATATATATTTGTGTATCTATCCAAGTGGATTTCTTCAGAATTTTGCCAGAGGACAACACTCTCGTTGCCATGGGTTCTTTTTCAATGTGCAAGGTGCATGCTGCACACGGGGCCTCAGTTTATCGTCTGATATGAATGACTAGATGCTCTGTTTGATTTTCCAGTCAAACCTGGGAGAAAGGGCGAGAACCCACACCCTCACAGACTCTCTATATTGGCAGCTCATTGTCTTAACCATTCTGACACCTTCCATCCTTATATTTATATTTGTATTTTGTATTTCTTTTTATCACAACAGATTTCCTTGTGTGAAATTCAGGCTGCTCTCCCCAGGGAGAGTGCGTCGCTATATACAGTGCCACCCATTTTTTCGTATTTTTTCCTTCGTGCAGTTTTATTTGTTTTTCCTATCGAAGTGGATTATTTCTACAGAATTTTGCCACGAACAGCCCTTTTGTTGCCGTGGGTTCTTTTATGTGCGCTAAGTGCATGCTACATACAGGACCTTGGTTTATCATCTCATCCGAATGACTAGCGTCCAGACCACCACTCAAGGTCTAGTGGAGGGGGAGAAAATATCGGCGGCTGAGCCGTGATTCGAACCAGCGCGCTCAGATTCTCTCGCTTCCTATGCAGATGCGTTACCTCTAGGCCATCACTCCAAATACACACATACACACACACACACACACACACACATCAATGGCAATACAGGTGCTGAGGCAGAATCAGGATCCTGTGTTCACTGGCAGTGTTTGAGGCCCCGTTTTGGTATGGTGTTGTGTCCTTGGGAAAAGATCTTTCCTCACTTCACCCTGGTGTGAACTGGTACCTGACTTTGGTTGGGGAAGGTTAAGACAGCAGAAGGGGAGAACTGGGCCCCACCTTCCAACACTGAGCACCCTAGACACAGTGGGTATGAATTCACTGCCCTTTTGGCTGAAAAGGTTATGGGACTTTATACATCTGACTTTAATTTGAGGGAATGCATGGGGAGCTGGTGTGGCAGGCACTGTGATCAACCCTATGGGTTGCGTGATAGCTGTGCATATCCATCAACAGCTCTGCTCCACAGCTTTCTCCACACATAGGGGCTGTGTGTTTGTGTCAACACATAAACCATGCAATGGTGGATACTCTTTCTTTCCTCTTTGCTGCTCCTCATATCTGGAAGGATCTTCCGCATCATATCCATTCATCTGACTCCATCTATCTCTTCCTTTCATTCTTCACTAAAAACCCATCTTTTCAGAATCTATCTGTAAGCACTCTTGGTTTATTCCTACTTCTCTAAATACCACCCTATGCCTCCCAATTCTCTTTGAAAGTATGATGAATGAGAGAGGACGGGTGGGAGAGTGGAGGGAGTGGGGGCAGAGAGGGAGAGTGGTATTGAGTGGTTTATATAATTATTTGTAACTCTTTTCTCTAATGTAAAACATAGAAAGGGCGTTTCACAAATGTACATTATCATATAATCATTATTATTATTATTATTTCATTATTATTGTTATTATCATTATTATTATCATAATTATAGGACCTGTTGCTGTCATTACACTTTGCTTATATCACAGGTTGGCATACAGCTGAGCTAGCAAAGTGAGAGCTGTATGATCAATGGTTCCTCCATTGAAATGGGAAGTCATTTACTGCTCAATCTCTTGTGAAGGACTATGACTCTGCAGCCTTGGGGGCTAGTTGACCTTTGGGAACCATCCCAACACTGACTGTCCTAAAACCCTCTTGGCTGAGAGTGGGGATGTAACTGGAGCAAGACACTTTCCACTACAATAAAAGCCTAGCGCAAATAGTCCTCTGCTGTTCTGATTGGACACGACTGATTATCATACATTATTGTAAAAGGAAGTCAGAGGCTACAAATAACAAAGCAAAAAGAAGGCAGCTCACTGTTTGTTGTGGTCCACGTTGAGGGATTCATTCAGACGATCCACATCGTCCACTGTCAGGTCCGCCCTGCACACACAGTTCACTCCCCATCACAACACAAACTCCAGGACTCATTCCCCCTCAAACCACACAATTATCACCAATACCCAAGACAACTGAACAGTGCATGTAACATACTGAAAAAAAGAGAGGCTAAGCCTGCTAGATTGTGTGTAGTGGATGCTAAGTTTGATACAAGAACTATACAGAAAGGACAATGATTAAAGAACCAGTATACAAAGCCACGCTGGCCTCAGCTAATGGCAGAACATATTATTCATCATGTCACTTTGACCTTTGACTTCTGACCCAGATTTTCAACTGCCTTCAATTCTGATTAGCAGGCAAGACAGAGACTGGAGGCATGGTACGTGTTCCTTGTCGTCATCAAAGTAATATTCATAACTGCTGTGTGGCTGTTCTGAAATCCCTATCAGTTTTGTATCTTCTTCATCCCTCAGCTCTGTAAAGAGTCATTGGGGCGCCGCACAGAAGAACTGTATTCCCAGAATCCTCCAGGTCTGTTGGTAGGGTGTCAAAGTCTGGCTCTCTGCAAATGGTTTTTGTGTCCATTCTGCATCACTTTTTTTCTGTCTTCCACTCCTCTTTAACGGTTCCTTGGGGGACTGTTTCAGCAAAACCACTGGATCTTATTACACGGCTACACCAGCAAAAACCAAATGTCAGATACAGAATTTGTTATGATATGTAACAAGTACATTAAAGTATGTGATACAGCTAGTATCATTTCTCTTTGTTGCTGACAGCACAGCCAACCTCATAGGACCATATTAAGGTTGTATCATTTCATCAACAGCATACTGTCTCTTAATCAATTCATTTGCTAAATTCTTTTGGGGGTGGGGCATGTACTAGATATACAGGGAGAGATGAGAGAGATTTTTTAACTGGAGTGTTTGAAATGTGCAAAAGGTTGTGAGAATGTGAGGAAAGAATGCATATATACATACAAAAATTACATTTTACAATGACATAGAATATTGTATTGTTGTATTGTATTGTA
>NC_134904.1:17514507-17529507 GCF_041734735.1 Babylonia areolata | reverse complement strand
GAGTGGGCGTTTACGTGTAGGACCATTTAGCTAGTTGTGAATCAGGACTGATAATTATGTACACATACCAAACCATACGTTATTTGGAGTCAGAATACATAAATAACGGTCGGTGTACTTTATACTGCGGACAATCGTCAATGTACACCGGCACTGGTACCGTCAAACCATATACCCAAGTTATTTGGAGTCAGTCAGGTTACTACATAGATAACGGTCGGTGAACTTTATAATAATATTCGAGTCCTCAAAACTATGCGGGTTTACATACACATGAAATGTCAGCCGATCAGCTTAGAATCATGATCAAATACGCAAACCATTTTGGCCAGATACTGATGCTTACACCACTACCCCTCTTAATTCCTCCTCACACTCACACCACACCACACACACACACACACTGACACACACGTATGATATATATATATATATATATATATATATTATATAGACAGACAGACACAGGCACAGGCACAGACACAGAGCCTTCGGTCAGAGAGAGACTGAGGCACACTGTCGATCACTATACGGTGCACGTACACTAACGTACGCATGCACCGTGACAGCACACAACAAACACACACACACACACACACACACACGTATATTATTTTTCCCGATTGAGGCTTGTAGGGAAAGTGGGTGGGTTGGGGGTGTGGAGGGGTGGATGTGTGTGTGTGTGTGTGTGGGGGGGGGGGGGGGGCGGAAAACTGGGTGTGTTGGGTTAGGGATGAGTGTGCATTACATAATTATAATTGTGTCATTGTAAAATCGGTGTGTGTGTGTGTGTGTGTGTGTGTGTGTGATTGTGTGTGTGTCTCAGTGTCTGTCTGTCTGTCTGTCTGCCTATTTCTCTCGTGTTTCTCTGCCGAGTCTCTCTCCGTCTTCATCCAATCTGCAGGGCGTAATAATCATTACCGCATGCAATGTCACTTCAAATGAGCAACACAACGATGCAATGTCACTTCAAATGAGCAACACAACGATACATATCTCCACGCACCTATATAATGCACGACTGAAATGTCGGCTGCCACTGCATCAGAAGGAACAAAGTGGCAGAATGGTTAAGACGCTTGTGCCCGCCGGTGCCGGCTGACGGCACAGCCACCGGGTGTCCTTGAGGGTCTGGGTTTGAATCCCGCTCTCGCCCTTAATTTCTCCCGCCCCCCCAAGTCAAGTTTGACTGAAAAATCAAACTGAGCGTCTTGTTCTCCCGTCAGATGAGACGATACCCACGAAGGCGGAGTATCAGTGACTGCCTATGAGCCCACTCATGTACATAAGAGTGAACGTGGGAGTTGCAGCCCACGAACGAACAAGAAGAAGGATGAGACGACAAACCGAGGTCCCGAACGTCGCCGCTACGTCTGATCACAGCACAGCACAGATGCAGCTGTTAACATTTATACGGTACCTCCAGTGTTGCTGCTGCTGCTGCAATGATGATGACGAATGATGAGGATGATTCTGATGATAATGATTTAAATGATGATGATGATGAAAATGCTATATTATGACTACGAGATATAGAGAGCGAGAAAACGATGAGATCGTGAGTGACAAGGAAAAGCCGAGTAAGACTGAGAGTATAACACACACACACACACACACACACACACACACACACACACAGAGGGGATATGTGTATGCGGAACGGGGTATTTTGTGAATTCGTGTATGTGTTCGTGTTTTTGTGTACGAGTGCGACTTGAAACAGAAATGCTAGTGTGTAATTCATTACTCTTATGTACGTATCTATTATTTCCAGTTGTTGTTTTTGTTATTGTTGTTGTGTGTGTGTGTGTTTACTATACTGTTCTTGCTTTTTCACTTATCATCTTGAAATGAAAATTTTGACTTGACTTCACACACACACACACACACACACACACACACACTACTTCCCCCCACGCTCCCACCCCCCCAACTCACGCTATGAAGTTTATACATACATGCATACATACACACATCAGTACATACATACATACATAGATACATTATACATACATACTCACGTAAACGTGGAAGAGTTTACTGTCCAGCAGATGTCCCCAGGAGGTGAAGTCAGAGCCAGGCGACAGCACGATGCCGTACTCGGAGGCGAAGGGAAAATTGATCCCGAAAATGAATTCCCTCTGCGCGATGGACGACTCGCTCCACGTACACGGCACCCTCATCGCTGCAAGAGACTGCCCGTGCATGCTGGAGTTAGCCCTGTGTCATGCCCCCCATCCCCACCCCTCCACCTACCCCACTGCCCCCCCCCTCCCCTGGGTCTATGTTCCACCCCCAGGTCTATGTTCCACCCCCGGGTCTATGTTCCACCCCCAGGTCTATGTCCCAGCGTACCCCACCCCCAGGTCTATGTTCCCCCAATTTTTCTTTCTTCCAGGTGTCACTTCCCGCAGGTCTGTATTCCCCGAGGTCTGTGTCTCCCCCCCCCCCCCCACGCCTCCACCCCAGGCCTATGTTCCCCCCCAGGTCTATATTCCCCCCAGGCCTATGTTCCCCCCAGGCCTATGTTCCCCCCCCAGGTCTATGTCCCAGCGTACCCCACCCCCAGGTCTATGTTCCCCCAATTTTTCTTTCTTCCAGGTGTCACTTCCCGCAGGTCTGTATTCCCCGAGGTCTGTGTCTCTCCCCACCCCCCCACGCCTCCCCCCCTCCCCCCCAGGCCTATGTTCCCCCCAGGTCTATGCCCCACCCCAAGGTCTATATTCCACCAAGGTCTATGCCCCACCCACAGTTCTATATTCCACCCAGGCCTATGTTACCCCAGGTCTATGTCCCCCCGCCCCCTCCGGGTCCCCAATTCTATATTCCACCCAGGCCTATGTTCCCCCAGGTGTATGTCCCCCCTCCCCCGGCCCCCCAGTTCTATTTTCCACCCAGGCCTATGTTCCCCCAGGTGTATGTCCCCCCTCCCCCGCCCCCCAGTTCTATTTTCCACCCAGGCCTATGTTCCCCCAGGTCTATGCCCCAGCCCCAGTTCTATATTCCACCCAGGCCTATGTTCCCCCAGGTCTATGCCCCCCACCCAGGCCTATGTTCCCCCAGGTCTATGCCCCCCACCCAGGCCTATGTTCCCCCAGGTCTATGCCCCACCCCGACCCCCCGGTCTATATTCCACCCAGGCCTAGTATGTTCCCACCAGGTCTATATCCCCCCTCCACGCCCCACCCCCCCGCCAGGTCTATGTTCCCCAAATGTTCTTTCAGCCATGTCGAAGTTCCTGGCCGCAGGTCTGTATTAAGTTCTCCTGGGTCTTTGTTCCCACAGGTCTATCTATATTCCCCTAGCTTTAGGACCACTGCTGACCATTACTGACCACAACCCAAAAGCACTCAAATATGACCACCGCCGACCACTGACCACCTCTGACCATGGACTACTGACATTACTGACTACCGCTGATTATTGACCACTGTCCCTTCTGACCACTGGCCACTGCTGACCACGGAAAACCACTGAACACTGCTGACCACTGATGATCACTGACCACCACTAACAACCGTTGACCACTACTGACCTCTTACCACAACTGACCACTGAATACTATTGATAGCTGAACACTATTGACCAACGCTGATAACTTATCACCGCCGACCACCGACTACTACTGACCACAGCCACTACTGGCCTCTGATCGCTACAGGGCATCGCTGACCGCTATCGATCACTGCTGACCACTGCCACCCCTGACCACTACCCACTGCTGACCACTGACCACAACTTACCATAGACCACCACTGACCACTACCCACCGCTGACCACAACTTACCATGGACCACCACTGACCACAACTTACCATGGACCACCACTGACAACTGACCACAAATTACCATGGACCACCACTGACCACTACCCACCACTGACCACAACTTACCATGGACCACCACTGACCACAACTTACCATGGACCACCACTGACCACTGACCACAACTTACCATGGACCACCACTGACAACTGACCACAACTTACCATGGACCACCGCTGACCACTGACCACAACTTACCATGACCACCACTGACCACAACTTACCATGGACCACCACTGACCACTGACCACAACTTACCATGACCACCACTGACCACAACTTACCATGACCACCATTGACCACAACTTACCATGGACCACCATTGACCACTGCTGACCACTGACCACAACTTACCATGGACCACCACTGACCACTGACCACAACTTACCATGGACCACCACTGACCACTGTCCACTGCTGATCACTGGTCACTGACCAAAAGCGTTGACTGCTGGGTTTGGACGTTGATTTTTCCAGTGGGTATAGTTTTCGGTGTGGAAGCCGTATCATCAGAATCGGCCCGGCACTGGGACTTTCTGATCCAAGCGTTCATTTCACCAGTCATCCGAGTACCACCAGTACCCGTTTCGGCCATTTCCTTGGGGCTTTTCTTCACTCCACCCGGGTGTGAATGGGTGCCCGGTTTCGATCAGTTGGGGGAAGGCTACGCATGTCGTACTATGTGCGGAAGGAGGAGACTGAACCTCGGCTGTCCACAAACGCCGACTAAGCCCTTGAGACACTATAGTGAATGTGAATTCACTGCTCCCATGGCCGTGAAAAGGCGATGCGAATCTTTGAAACGTTTTGTTTTTACTCTGACTTTCTTTTTCTTAACTTCACTTTTTCTTTCGACCATGCTCAGCGAAAATGAGGATAATAACAAGTCTTTAACTTCTTTTCTTTTGGGGGTGGGGGGGAGGGGGGGGGGGCGTGGGGGGAATGGGGGGGGTCTCACTTGACTATTTTGTTAAAGGTGCGACAATGCTGGGCGAAAATGAGGGCATAACTCTTTAAAACTATTTCTTCTCACTTAACCTCTGTGTGTGTGTGTGTGTGTGTGTGTGTGTGTGTGTGTGTGTGTGTGTGTGTGTGTGAAAGTCCCACCATGCTCAAAGTGTGTCTTTCAACTGCATGTAAAACGTGAACATTTATCTTCTTTTTTTTTTTTCTCTCTCTTTTTTTTTTCAATTTTTTTTTTTACATACACTTAAAACGAATGTGTATGATAAGAAATACCAAACTAAAGTCATTCCATTCCTTTTGTTATTCCCCTTCAGCCGCCCAACATACTAACTGCTTACCACCAGTCTAACCAATCATGATTATCAAAAGCACACATTTAGTAAGGACACAACTGAAAACACACACACACACACACACACACACCACATAAATACATGCAATATATCTGAAAAGAAAAAAAAAAACACCTACACTTTCATAAAATAAGTATTTAAAGTATATCTGAAAAAAAAGCAGAAAAAAAAGCAATGTGCATTACTTATAAAACACAAACCACTCACAAGCAAGAAACAAATTAATGTCGACTTAAAAATTCTTCAGTCGTGTACATAAATCACATCGTCACCAGCTGAAAACACACGCTAGCAGCAAGACAGCAGGTTGGATGCTGCTGCTGGCTTTGTTGGATGGATGTCAAACGGCACAGTGGGTGATGACGAACTTGAACAGCCATCCATACGATTGTTTCCCCCACCCACCCCCGGCTATCAACTCCCTACATTAGAATTTTAGTCGTTGCTTCAGTTAAAACACGTATGTGCGTGCTAGCACACACATACACAGACATACACGCGCGCGCGCGCATACACGCACAAACACACGCACGCACGAACACACACTTTCAATGTATACCATCACTGATAGGTTTGGTGGTCTTTTTTTTTTCTTTTTTCTTTTTCTTCTTTTTTTTTCCCTTTTCTTTTTAGTACCAAAAATTTGGTCAGACAATCGACAAACTCTAAGCGTTTTAACAGGAAAACAACAACAACCAGGGAGTAATGTGTAATAGTATGAAGATACAGCGATGGGGGGGGGGGGGGGGGGGGGGGAGGGTGTCAGCGAACGTAGAAGACAACGGTAACATGGCTGGGCTAGAAATGACTGCAGCTCTGCGCTCAGCATAAAGATGAATGACATAGCAAAACGTGTGTGTGTGTGTGTGTGTGTGTGTGTGTGTGTGTGTGTGTGCGTGTGCTTATGTTTCTGTGTTTGTGTCTGTGACTTTATATATTGTCACTAAAAACCATAAAATGATTCATGTGTTTGATTGTGTAATGAACTATATATATATATATATATATATATATATATATATATATATATATTTCAAGATAATCACTTACATCAGTTATTGTGTATGTTCCCATTTTTTCTCATCTATTCTGAATGTCATAATGAATTTATATATATATATATATATATAATAAAACGGTGGTCGACCCAAGAAAGTCCGGGGGAAAAAAAACAAAAAAAAAAAAAACCATGGAGTGATGGCCTAGAGGTAGCGCGTCCGCCTTGGAAGCGAGAGAATCTGAGCGCGCTGCCAGTGGTTCGAATCACGGCTCAGCCGCAGGTATTTTCTCCCCGTCCACTAGACCTTGAGTGGTGGTCTGGACGCTAGTCATTCGGATGAGACGATAAACCGAGGTCCCGTGTGCAGCATGCACTTAGCGCACGTAAAAGAACCCACGGCAACAAAAGGGTTGTCCCTGGCAAAATTTTGTGGGAAAATCCACTTCGATAGGAAAAACAATTAAAACTGCAAGTAGGAAAAAAACAACAACCAAAAAAAAAACAAAAAAACAACAAAAAAAAACGGGTAGCGCTGTAGTGTTTGCGACGCGCTCTCCTTGGGGAGAGCAGCCCGATTTTCACACAGAAAAATCTGTTGTGATAAAAAGAAATACAAATACAAATTAATATTAATATTTGACAGAAACGGCGGCGGCAACCTATACCTGTTTTGACATACGCGACGGGTCGCTCCGAAAAGAGACTTCTGACTGCCGCTTTCGGCTGGTGGTACTTTTCTTGGAAGACGGCGTTGACTGTGACCGTGACCGTGACCGTGACCGCTGCTTCTGGTCGAGACTGCCCGGCTGGGAAACCACCGATTTCCTTCTGCCGCTCATCGTAGCGTTGTTTGTGCCTGTGTCACACACACACACACACGCACGCACGCACGCACGCACGCACACACACACACACACACACACACACACACACACGTATATGAAAAGATATTAATTCCATTACATAAAACAACAGCAACGACAACGACAACAACAACAAACGAAAACGTACAAACACATTACATACAATGAAACCCATGTTTGTTTCTCTCTCTCTCTCTCTCTCTCTCTCTCTCTCTCTGTGTCCAGGGTTGAGTTCACTCCCCCATCTCTCATTGGAACGCATGGGGCGGTTTGGAGAATTAGGAAACGTATAAAGTGCTTACAGACAGGTTCTGAAAAGATGGGCTTTTGGTGAAGAGCGAAAGGCCTAGTCGGAGTCAGATGAACGAATATGATGTGGAAGGTTGCTCCAGATAGGAGGAGCAGCAAAGAGAAAAGAGCGTTCACCACTGGTTCTTCTATCGACGCGAGGAATTGTCATGAGGTAACAGTCGGAGGAAAAGAGTTCTGGAGGGAGCAAAAAGCGAAGCACTGGAGGTCAGAAAGACAAGCTGGTCCAGTGGAGTGGAAAGCAGAAAAGCAGAGACACGCAACTTTGTATTCAATGCTTTCCTCTACTGGAAGCCAGTGCAGAATAAGGAGGCGAGGAGAAAATTAATGTGATCAGTACGTAGGAGAGTCTAATAGGCAGCTTTGTTTTGAAGTTTTTGAATTCGATGAAGAAGATTATGAAGACAACCTGTGAGAAGAGAATTAAATGTACAGTGGTCGATTCGTGAAAGCAGAAACAAAGGGGTTTTGTAGTTCAACAGACAGGTGCTGACGAACATATGTAAAGCGGTCGGGTTTAGATCCATGAAAAATCAGTCGGATTTAGATCACCTTGCCCTACACAGTCACCTTCTTCCCATGATAAGCAATGCCGATCAATCCACGGCAGTAGCCCGGGAAATCCTTGTTCAGTTCGCCAACGAAATAAACCGATCATTTTGACCAATGAGAACATCACGGGAATCCGATGGTGATGTATAGTGGCGCGAAAAGCGCCCCATGTGTGTGCGACTTACTTGACGACAGTTTTGGCGGCAAATTGCTGTGACGTCAACGCACTGGTTTGGCAAATCTCGCGTCACCATTTAAGAAACAGCTGATTCGCTGGCTTTGACTCACATACCTATGAATAAAACATAAGTCTGGGAAGTGATTACGTTATAGTTCAGCTGGTTTCAAGGCTATTTTTGTCCAGGCAGCGACAGACAAAATCGGTCTAGGTTAGATCCATTATTTCAATTGATGGATCTAATCCCGACCAGTTCAGATGTGAAGTGGACTTTATTTTTATTTGCGTGTGTGTGTGTGTGTGTGTGTGTGTGTGTGTGTGTGTTGTTTCCAGTGATTATATCCCCTTTCTTGGCCATATATAGCCTATATATATATATATATATTAGTATAGGAATCACACACACACACACACACACACACACACATATATATATATATATATATATATATTTGTGTGTGTGTGTGTGTGTGTGTGTGTGTGTGTGTGTGTGTGTGTGTGTGTGTGTGTGTGTGTGTGTGATCCCTATACCAATTTTTACACACTGCACAACACACAAACACACGCGCGTGCGCACGCACACACACGCACATTTACAACAGGGGAGTGGAACAACCTGCCTCAGGCGATGTACCACGTCAACTGGCCTCAGGCAAAAGTCTCCTGAAATTATGGTTCCTTTATTCAAAGCTTTAGTTTGGCCCATAATTGAATACGGTAACTCGGTATGGTGCCCCTACTTAAAAAAAAAGCACATAAATATGATTGAAGGCGTTCAACGCTGATTTACTAGGTGTATACTGGAGACCTTAGTTATGAGGAGCGCCTAGCTCTATTTAAACTACCCAGTCTAGAATTTAGGCGATCTCATTGAAGTATTCAAGATCATGCACAATATTTATTATCCCCGCACTACCTCTTCCCTGTTCACCTTGGCTAAATTTGATAAGACTTGCGGGCACAACTTCAAACAAATTTTTTACTAACCGTATCATTAATCTGTGGAATAACCTTTCCTCTGATACCATCAATGTATCATCAGGAAACGCCTTCAAAAACCAAATTGACCAAACTTTTAAGGACCATGTATTTTCCATCGACTTAAATCTTTATTGAGTCAGAAATAAATGTAGTATACACTATGCCTGATTAAACCTTGGTACAGTTCACTATATAGTGATCCTAAAGCTCAGAAATGGACACTATTACAAGGGGCGAAAGGCTTCTAGCCTATAGCCGAATATTTCTGTGATTCTGTGATTAGATCAACATGGTCGGGTTCAGATCAGCCCTGTCGGATTTAGATCAGGCACACCAACGTTCTCAACGGCATCTGAAGAACTAACAATAGGACACAGACTTTCTACAATCACAGACAGTCTGCGAACCAAATTTATATACTGTCAGTTGACAGTAATGCTTTGAGAACGAAAATAAGTGACCAAATCGGTCGGGTTTAGATCCACCCGGTCGGATTTAGATCAAGCAAACCAACGGGTTTTTTTTTTTTAACGGCTTCTGCAGAACTAAAAATAGCACATAGAAACACTACAGTCTGAAAAAAGTTGCTGACTGTGCGAATCAAATAGGTATGCTGTTAGTCTACAGTAATGCGTTGAGAACCAAAGCAGGTGATTCAACCGGTCGGAATTAGATCACTTTACCCTACATGTTTATATTTTCATGGCTTTATTCACTGTATAAAGTCAGTTTGTAGCGCTTTCATGGCATACCCAATGCGCCTGTTCGAAAAAACCCCCCAACAAAACCTACTAGAATCCACAGCACGAGTTCCACTCACCTCTTCCAGGTGTGCTGTAATCACACGTGTATCTATTTCCCTTGTGATGACGAAAAAGCACACAATACAAGTGGGCCCAAGTCAGAAAGTTTACGTCTATCTAGTCGGTAATGCTTTGACAACTTTTACACGAGCTGTGGAAACCTGGACATAAAACTGAAAAAACCCAGAAAAAAAAAGAAAAGAAAAAAAATGACACAAGTGCTGTTAAAATCTGGTCACAAGTTCAAACTACCACTAGTCTGTAGTCCACGAGCCTTAACCACACAAGCATTTTCAGAATAATGTCGAGCCCAGAACGGCCAACAGGCCACTAGCCTACCGGGCGTCAAGCGTCCATCAAGATCAAGATCAAATTGTTTGTGAACGGAGGATAGCTGGGACTGACTGGGCATATCTATGACGTCTTTGGCATGACATGACGTAAAAAGCTAGACTAGAAGTGACGTCGAAAGGAGCTTTATGTTTAAAAACTAATTCCCACTCACCCATGCACCCACTATAAGCTCCAGAACGCTAATTTGATCCTTTTAATCCCTTTTTAGGATATCATTAAGGATAACTGCTTAAAACGATTCGGTATATCAACATTACAATCACTGGTATATAAACACATAGGTCTACAAATGCAAGGTATACGACATGTTAGCACAAAAATCTATTCAAAACAACACACACACACACACACACACAAATTCACGGCTTTGCTATTCTTACTAGACCCTTCATCATGCCTACATCTTAGAAAAGTGATTAAAAAGATTAAAAATAAATGTAGGAAGTAAGTACATATCGTCTTCTTATCAAAATCAAAAGGCCTATAATATGTGACTGTGACATTCAGTGATAAAATGGCATTAATGACCAATGATAACACCGCACCCTTTGCACAAACCTTCAAGCCAGTCAGGTCTATATTTTCTACCCTTTCTGGGTATCAGTTTATTCATTCATTTATCTTCTATCGGAAGTTTATTATTGTGACTACTGCATCTTTTAACGTATTTCAAAAGAACTCTTTCTGGAAAGCATTTCTATAGTGTTTGGACCGACATTCAAATGTGAGAGATAGGCCATCAGTCTTTCTCCTCTCGTTACTCTCCTTTTTTCACAACGCCATCATTCCTCTTTCCATGTCCCGTATCTTTTCAGTCCCAGTTCTTTTCCCCTTTCAACCCATCCGCCCCCTCCCCCCTGCCAACTGCCACCCCACCCCCGTTCCTATACTTGTTTATTTCATTCCAAGGGTTGGGGGTATAGGCTGGGAATGGGCGCACCGCACCCTATACCTACCCACGTCAATTCAAATGGAGTGTATGTAGAGGTGAAGGCAGCCACAGAGATAGGAAGGGGCTGATTTGTGAATACATTTGTAGCATAGAGTGCTGATCTTGTATTTTATTCGGTGTGAGACAGGGAGCCAGTGGAGATGTTGCAAAAGAGGAGTGATGTGCTCAGATCTTTTCTTTCTGAGGACGAGTCGGGCAGCAGAGTTTTGTATGCGCTGAAGGGACTGAATGGATGAAGCAGGCAAGCCAGACACTAGAGAGTTACAGTAGTCAAGGCGAGAGAGAATGAGAGAAACGACAAGTCTAGATGTTGCGTCAAAGGACAGATATTTCCAGATGGACAGCAGCAGGATTGACATGTCTGACTGATAAATTTTTGCATGGACAGTGTGTTGTCAAGGACAACGCCGAGGTTCCTGACTGAACTGGAAAGAGGGATGGATGTACTGCCAAGTTTGATTGTGTCAGTTGTGATGGAAGAGAGTTTTTGTTTAGTTCCTATGATCATTGCTTCAGTTTTGTCCGCATTCAATTGTAACTTATTCAGAGTCATCCAATTTTGAATATCCAGGAAGCAGTTGGATGTTTCTTGCAAGAGCGATGACAGTTTTTCAGGTGTATCACTCTTCTGGAGTTGAGTGTCATCAGCATAAGAATGATGACTGACATTATGGCGGTTGATAATTTCAGCGAGAGGAGCAGTGTACAGTGTGAAGAGCACTGGGCCTAAAACAGATCCCTGTGGGACTCCATGTTCAATTTTAACGGGTTCAGACTGGAAATTATCAACAATGACACTAATGCTTTCACTTCAATGTGAAGGTAAGTTGGGCACTAATGCTTTCACATCAATGTGAAGATAAGTTGGGCACTAATGCTTTCACTACAATGTGAAGATAAATTGGGCACTAATGCTTTCACTTTAATGTGAAGATAAGTTGGGCACTAATGCTTTCACTTCAATGTGAACATAAGTTGGGCACTAATGCTTTCACTACAATGTGAAGATAAGTTGGGCACTAATGCTTTCACATCAATGTGAAGATAAATTGGGCACTAATGCTTTCACATCAATGTGAAGATAAGTTGGGCACTAATGCTTTCACATCAATGTGAAGGTGAGTTGGGCACTAATGCTTTCACATCAATGTAAAGATAAATTGGGCACTAATGCTTTCACATCAATGTGAAGGTGAGTTGGGCACTAATGCTTTCACATCAATGTGAAGGTGAGTTGGGCACTAATGCTTTCACATCAATGTAAAGATAAATTGGGCACTAATGCTTTCACATCAATGTGAAGGTGAGTTGGGCACTAATGCTTTCACATCAATGTGAAGATAAGTTGGGCACTAATGCTTTCACTACAATGTGAAGATAAGTTGGGCACTAACGCTTTCACATCAATGTGAAGATAAGTTGGGCACTAATGCTTTCACTTCAATGTGAAGATAAGTTGGGCACTAATGCTTTCACATCAATGTGAAGGTGAGTTGGGCACTAATGCTTTCACATCAATGTGAAGATAAGTTGGGCACTAATGCTTTCACATCAATGTGAAGATACGTTGGGCACTAATGCTTTCACAACAATGTGAAGATAAGTTGGGCACTAAAGCTTTCACTTCAATGTGAAGGTGAGTTGGGCACTAATGCTTTCACAACAATGTGAAGATAAGTTGGGCACTAATGCTTTCACATCAATGTGAAGGTGAGTTGGGCACTAATGCTTTCACAACAATGTGAAGATAAGTTGGGCACTAACGCTTTCACATCAATGTGAAGATAAGTTGGGCACTAATGCTTTCACTTCAATGTGAAGATAAGTTGGGCACTAATGCTTTCACATCAATGTGAAGGTGAGTTGGGCACTAATTCTTTCACAACAATGTGAAGATAAGTTGGGCACTAATGCTTTCACATCAATGTGAAGATAAGTTGGGCACTAATGCTTTCACATCAATGTAAAGATAAATTGGGCACTAATGCTTTCACATCAATGTGAAGATAAGTTGGGCACTAATGCTTTCACATCAATGTGAAGATAAGTTGGGCACTAATGCTTTCACATCAATGTGAAGATAAGTTGGGCACTAATGCTTTCACATCAATGTTAAGATAAGTTGGGCACTAATGCTTTCACATCAATGTGAAGATAAGTTGGGCACACCACTTCTGATCATCATTCTAACTGCAATTCTTCTTTTACCCTCTTTCTGCAAACACTGCCTTTCTATCTACCAGCTGCTCATGAATCACTTCCCGAACTATTATGGGTTGTTGTTTTTTTCTGTTCACACTTTCTCTTTCCTTCTCATCTTTCCCAGTTTTGATTCCCACACCATCCTCCTCATTTTCCACCCCTTTTCCGATTCATCTTTCAGCCCACACTTCCATCCACAACATGAACAACACTGGGCCATTTCCACCATATTTACATTCACTTTCTTCCCCGTCGGAGTTCTTTCTCAACACTGTCTGTTCTTTTAACCCTGATGATAGCAATCTGATAATGATAATGAAAATGATAATGGTAATAATGATGATATTGTTTTTCCTGCACAGGTGGGTATAGAAAGTGGAATGGGCACACCATTTCCTATGCACACCCGTTCAAATTGAAATTCACTCTTTGATATGTTTTCCCCGATCAAAATTTGATTGCTCCCGATTTCTCTCCGTCTAACATTGAGAGAACGACAACAATAAAGTAATGATAAAAAAAAAACAAGATATATTTTCCCACGGGTGGGTACAGGAAGTGGGATGGACTTATCACTTCTTATACAACCCCCGTTCCCCGTTTAAAATTCACCCTTTGTCAATTCTTTCCGATTGAAAGTCAGTTGTTTTTATTACTCACCTGATATTGTTTCATCCAGGACGTGAAGTGGGAGCAGCACTTCTTGTACACACCTTTCCAAATTGAAATTCACTCCGTCATTTCTTCCCGATCAAAACTCATTTGTTTTAAATCGCCCCCCAATTCTCTCGCCTAATGAGTTTCCAGTTTATGTTCGCCATCTTTTGCGGGTAATTGAAACATTTGAATAAATGTATTTATATCCAAATAACTTCCAAATTCCATTCATTTCATTATTTCTGGAGATTTCCTTCCAACCCCCTTCCATGTACTATTCCCATCCATTTCCAAAACCTATCAACCACATCCTTCAACTCTCCCTGCCTCTCCTGCCGTCCTCATGTTTCCTTTTTTTTCCCCCTCCCACTTTCCGTCTGCACACTTGTTCAGCGCCTTTCCAGTGTTTTCTTCCAATAATCTTCTCTCTCCCGGTAAGTACATCTCTTCCTACTTTTCCATGCATCCCCACGCTTTCCTTAAACTGCCCACTCCTTACTCTGCTCCTCATTCCCAACCGTTCTCCATCTTGGCCAAGACCGTTGCTTTATTGACCATTCGTCAAGCATCCAGTTGTTGATTCTTCCTTCCTTCCTTCCTTCCTTCCTTGCTTTCTGTGTTCGTTTGTCCCGTCTCTACCATTCCATTCTGTCCCATACATTGTCATCCCTTGATAACACATTTCATTACGCTTTTTTTTTCTTCTATTTTTTATTACAATATATATATATTTTTAAAAGAATGCTTTAACGAAGTGGGCTGCCAATTACGCTTTAAGAAAAATGTGAATTTTGCAATCCACGATACTTCTAGACGGGGTTGTCTGATTGGAGATATCCTGCTCCCACGCTTATCGTTAAAGCCTCTCCCCCCTCCCCCTACCCCGTCCCCATCTCGGTCCTCTCCCCCTCCCCCTTCCCTCCCCCATCACTCCCACGCTTATCGTTAAAGCCTCTCCCCCCTCCCCCTCCCCCCTACCCCGTCCCCATCTCGGACCTCTCCCCCTC
>NC_134904.1:17507007-17509507 GCF_041734735.1 Babylonia areolata | reverse complement strand
ACACACATCCACACGCGCTCACACACACACACGGACACACACACACACACACACACACACACACACACACACACGGACACACACACACACACACACACACACACACACACACACACACACACACACACGAGTGTTTCAACTTTGCTGCTCGCGGTTTTCTTATAAAAGTAGTGAAGGATTAATATGAAGAGAGGGAGGGAGGAAGGGAGAGTTTTTTTGTTGTTTTTTTTCTTTTCGTCTCTCTCCTTTTTTTTTTCTTTTTCTTTGCTGGTTTTGACTGCGGCCGAGTAGAGGCGAAACAGTGTATATCGATGGGCATGAGGAGGTGTGTGTAGCCTATATAAATACGTACATCGCCCTAGGTCTGTGATACAAATACCCGTGACCACCATTGAGCAGAGAGAGAGAGAGAGAGAAGAAGAAGAAGAAGTCTGTCTGCTCGTCTTTCGCCGCTGTTTTGTAATTGCTGTGGACGACGACTTGGAAGACAACTTTGTACGACGTACTGTTCGAAGCAGTTTCAGTGGCTGGAAAACAACAACAACAACAAAAGAACAACAAAACAACAGCAACAACAACAAAAAACAAAATAAAAGCGAGAGGGACTGAGGCGACAGACGGTTAGGAAGGAAGGTAGATCTTTTATTCCATTCTTGTTCTTCTGAATTCTTTTTCTTGTTTTTGTTTGAGTTGTTGTTGTTGTTGAGTTGTTGTCGTTGTTGTTGTTGTTCTTCTTCTTCTGTTATCATCATCATCATTATCATTATCATCATCATCATTATTATCATTGTTGTTGTTGTCGTCGTCGTCGTCGTCATCATCATCATCGTTGTCGTTGTTGAGTTGTTGTTGTTCTTCTTCTTCTGTTATCATCATCATCATTATCATTATCATCATCATTGTTATTATTATTATTATTATTATTATTATTATTATTATTATTATTGTTCTTGTTGTTGTTGTTGTTGTTGTTGTCGTCGTCGTCATCATCATCATCATTGTTGTTGTTGTTGTTGTTATCATCATTTTCATTATGATGCGTGGTGGCGGTAGTAGTAGTAGTAGTAGTAGTAGTAGTAGTAGTAGTAGTAGTAGTAGTAACAGATGTTTTGTTCAGAACTTTTTATCATCATCATTATCATCATTGGCAGTAGTTGTAGTTCTGGCACCAGCAGCAGAAGTGGTAGTAGGAGTAGTATCAACAGTAGTAGTAGTAGTAGCAGTAGTAGTAGTAGTAGTAGTAGTAGTAGTAGTATCGTTGGAGGGTGCGGGAAGGGTGCAACTCACGTAAAAACAAACTTAGGGTAAAAGAAGATACTTTTTCCATCTGCACCCCCACCCCCTGACTGTCCATCTGCACCCCCCTCTGACTGTCCATCTGCACCCCCCTCTGAATGTCCGTCTGCACCCCCTCTGACTGCCCATCTGCACACACCCCTCTGACTGTCCATCTGCACCCCCTCTGACTGTCCGTCTGCACCCCCCTCTGACTGTCCATCTGCACCCCCTCTGACTGTCCATCTGCACCCCCTCTGACTGTCCATCTGCACCCCTCTCTGACTGTCCATCTGCACCCCTCTGTCCGTCTGCACCCCCTCTGACTGTCCATCTACACCCCCCTCTGATTGTCCATCTGCATCCTCCTCTGACTGTCCATCTGCACCTCCCTCTGTCCGTCTGCACCCCCTCTGACTGTCCATCTACACCCCCCTCTGACTGTCCATCTGCACCCCCCTCTGACTGTCCATCTGCACCCCCCTCTGACTGTCCATCTGCACCCCCTCTGACTGTCCATCTGCACCCCCTCTGTCTTTCCATCTGCACCCCCTCTGACTGTCCATCTGCACCCCCCTCTGGATGTCCATCTGCACCCCCTCTGACTGTCCATCTGCACCCCCTCTGACTGTCCATCTGCACCCCCCTCTGACTGTCCATCTGCACCCCCCCCCCCTCTGACTGTCCATCTGCACCCCCCTCTGACTGTCCATCTGCACCCCCCTCTGACTGTCCATCTGCAGCCCCCTCTGACTGTCAATCTGCACCCCCTCTGACTGTCCATCTGCACCCCCCTCTGACTGTCCATCTGCACCCCCATCTGACTGTCCATCGCAAAGTCCATCCTTTAGTCTTTCTTCTTCTTCTTCTTCTGGTTACATGCCGCGCACAGGTTATCGTCATTTTCGTAAAATTACAGTCACAGTACGCGTCATTGAAATTATAATATCAGGATGCATACGCAATGTTTTTGTTATGCTATTACATGCGTGCATTGTATTGTATTGTATTGTATTGTATTGTATTGTATTGTATTGCATTGCATTGCATTGTATTGTATTGTATTGTATTGTATTGTATTGCATTGCATTGTATTGTATTGTATTGCATTGTATTGTATTGTATTGTATTGTATTGTATTGCATTGTATTGTATTGTATTGTATTGTATTGTATTGTATTGTATTGTATTGTATTGTACTACTTTTTATCACAACATATTTTTC
>NC_134904.1:17492007-17497007 GCF_041734735.1 Babylonia areolata | reverse complement strand
CCTCCCAGGTCAACATATGTGCAGACCTGCTAGTGCCTGAACCCCCTTCGTGTGTATATGCAAGCAGAAGATCAAATACGCACGTTAAAGATCCTGTAATCCATGTCAGCGTTCGGTGGGTTATGGAAACAAGAACATACCCAGCATGCACACCCCCGAAAACGGAGTATGGCTGTCTACATGGCGGGGTAAAAACGGTCATACACGTAAAAGCCCACTCGTGTGCATACGAGTGAACGCAGAAGAAGTCACTGACTAGGCGGGGGCTACGTTCCCCTTGGAAGAGGAAATCATTGTTTAGGTATTTAAAGGATAAAAACAAAACCAAAAAAACCACGATGTTTTATGTCTGCAAGAAACACACATAACGCAAGAAGTGAGTAAACAATGGGGGAAAAAGAATGGGGGTGCTGCCGGGAACGTTTGCTTGTAGTGACTTTACTGCACATAGCTCGGGTCAAATCATTTTGTTTAGGAAAAATTATGTTGAAAACTAATTCAGGCAGATGAGTTTCTTAACCATTCTACCCCGCCTACCTTCCTTCCCCCTTTCTAGTTTGGGCGCTTTGCCACACAGGCCACCGTCCTTCCTTCCTTCCTTCCTTCCGTCTGTGTCCATGTCTGTTTCTGACCCTGTCTGTATAACTGTCTGTCTCTGCTCTCTGTGCAACTCTGTGTGTGTGTGTGTGTGTGTGTGTGTGTGTGTGACTATCTGTTTCTGTCTGTCTGTCTGTCTGTGTGATCTGTCTGTGTGTCTCTGCCTGTCTGTGTAACTGTCTGTCTGTCTGTGTGACTATCTGTTTCTATCTGTCTATGCTGCCTGTGTAACCGTCTGTCTGTCTGTCTGTCTGTCTGTCTGTGTGACTATCTGTTTTTATCTGTCTGTATTTGTGACCATCTGTTTCTGTCTGTCTGTCTGTGTGACTATCTGTTTCTATATGTCTGTCTGTCTCTGCCTGTCTGTGTAACTGTCTGTCTGTGTGACTATCTGTTTCTATCTGTATGTGTGTCTGTCTCTGCTGTCTGTGTAACTGTCTGTCTGTCTGTGTGACTATCTGTTTCTATTTGTCTGACTGTCTGTCTCTGTCTGTGTAACTGTCTGTCTCTGTCTGTGTAACTGTCTGTCTGTTTGTCTGTCTGTATCTGTCTGTGTAGCTGTCTGTCTGTCTCTGTCTGTCTGTGTATCTGTCTGTCTGTCTCTTTCTCATCTCCAGCGCTGATTGCATCGGCTTGTGTTTGGTCTTCAAACAAACAAACAAACAAAAAATGCGCGAAGAAGCCCCCCCACCCCCCACGTTCACTCAGTAATTTAATCGACGTTCTGAGTCACACCCTGCGACGGCATTTTTTGTTTGTTTGTTTGATTGTTTTTGTTTGTTTTTGTTTTTTACTTTCCAATTGGACATGAGCGAACGCACAAGCAAACAGCTTTGTTTATAAGCATGCAAGCACACAGGAGCACGTGTAAACATTATCATTATCAGAGAGGTGTGAGGTAAACAAGCGAACTACACGGGTTGGGGCTTTCGATCCACAGTGTCAACATTAACACTAGTTGTTTTTTTTTTTTAGTGAACAATTGTTTTTAATCCTTCTTTTTGTTTTTCTGTCTCTCTCTCTGTGTCTCCGTGTCTCTGTCTCTCTGTCTCTCTTTCTCGCTCGTTCGTTCGTTCGTTCGCTCGCACACAATGTTATATTATCAAATATTATCTCGCCGTTCGTTCGTTCGTTCGCTCGCACACAATGTTATATTATCAAATATTATCACCTCCACTCACCCACTCTTTGTCATTGTGCTGTGTGGTCCGAGGCCGATATGCATTAAACGTTTCTGAGTTCTGAAGAGACGAAGAAGAAGGAGAAGGAAGAGGAGGAGGAGGAGGAGGAAGAGACGAAGAAGAAGGAGGAGAAGAAGGAGGAGGAGGAGGAGGAGGAAGAGGCGGAGGAGCAGCAGAAGAAGAAAGGAGGAGGAGAAAGAGGAGAAGGAAGAGGCGGAAGAGACGAAGAGACGAAGAAGAAGAGGAGTAGGAAAGAGGAGGAGGAAGAGACGAGACGAAGAGAGGAGGAAGAGGAGGAGGAGGGAAGAGACGAAGAAGAAGGAGGAGGAGGAGGAGGAGGAGGAAGAGACGAGAAGAAAGAGGAGGATGAGGAGGAGGAGGACAGAGACAAGAGAGGAGGAGGAGAGAGGAGGAGGAAGAGACGAGAAGAAAGAGGAGGATGAGGAGAGAAGAGGACGAAGAAGAAGGAGGAGGAGGAAGGGAGGAGGGGAAGAGACGAAGAACGAAAGAGGAGGGGAGGAGGAAGAGGACGAAGAAAGAAAGGAGGACGGAGGAAGAGGAGGAGGAGGAAGAGACGAAAGAAGAAAGAGGAGAGGAGAGAGAAGAGAGAGAGAGAACAGAGGAGAGAAGACGAAAAGAGAGGAGGAGGAGGAGGAGGAAGGGACGAGACGAAAGGAGGAGGAGGAGGAGGAGGAAGAGACGAAAGGACGGAAAGAGGAGGAGTGAGGAAGAGACGAGAAGAAAAAGGAGGAAGAGGAGGAGGAGGAAGAGACGAAGAAGAAAAGGAGGAAGAGGAGGAGGAGGAAGAGACGAAGAAGAAAGAGGAGGAGGAGGAGGAGGAAGAGACGAAGACGAAAGAGGAGGAGGAGGAGGAAGAGACGAAGAAGAAAAAGGAGGAAGAGGAGGAGGAGGAAGAGATGAAGAAGAAGGAGGAGGAGGAAGAGGAGGAGGAGGAAGAGACGAAGAAGAAGGAGGAGGAAGAGGAGGAGGAGGAAGAGACGAAGAAGAAAGAGGAGGAGGAGGAGGACGAGGAGGAGAAGAAGAAAGAGGAGGAGAAGAAGAAAAGAGGAGGAGGAGGAGGAGGAAGAGACGAAGAAGAAGGAGGAGGAGGAGGAGGAAGAGACGAAGAAGAAGGAGGAGGAGGAAGAGACGAAGAAGAAAGAGGAGGAGGAGGAGGAAGAGACGAAGAAGAAGGAGGAGGAAGAGGAGGAGGAGGAAGAGACGAAGAAGCAAGAGGAGAAGAAGAAGGAGGAGGAATAGGAGGAGGAGGAGGAAGAGACGAAGAAGAAGGAGGAGGAAGAGGAGGAGGAGGAGGAGGAAGAGACGAAGAAGAAAGAGGAGGAGGAGGAGGAAGAGACGAAGAAGAAAGAGGAGGAGGAGGAGGAAGAGACGAAGAAGAAGGAGGAGGAGGAAGAGGAGGAGGAGGAAGAGACGAAGAAGAAGGAGGAGGAGGAAGAGGAGGAGGAGGAAGAGACGAAGAAGAAAGAGGAGGAGGAGGAGGAAGAGACGAAGAAGAAGGAGGAGGAGGAAGAGGAGGAGGAGGAGGAAGAGACGAAGAAGCAGGAGGAGAAGAAGAAGGACGAGGAATAGGAGGAGGAGGAGGAAGAGACGAAGAAGAAGGAGGAGGAAGAGAAGGAGGAGGAGGAAGAGACGAAGAAGAAGGGGGAGAAGGAGGAAGAGGAGGAAGAGGCGGAGGAGCAGCAGAAGAAGGAGGAGGAGAAGAAGTAGGAAGAGGGGGACGAGAAGGAGAAGAAGAAGAAGGAGGAGGAGGAGAAGAAGAAGAAGAAGAAGAAGAAGAAGAAGTTTCGAACTGCTTAGTGATTCAAATTAATGTGCATGATTTTAAACAGTTTCTTGGCTGTCTTTTCAAAGAGGGCGGGAGAGAGAGAAGAGGGGAGAGAGAGAGGGAAGGGAGGGCAGAGAGGAGAGAGTGAGTGGGCGGATTCAGCTAATCACTAATGAACAGAAGATTGATGGACATAAGAGTATACGTATGAGTGATGAATTTGTTTGTGTATTGTGTGTGCGTAGCGGTGTGTGTGTGTGTGTGTGTGTGTGTGTGTGTGTGTGTGTGTGTGTGTGTGTGTGTGTCTGTCTGTCTGTCTGTCTGTTTGTGTGTGTGTCTTTGTGTGTGTGTGTGTGTGTGTGTGTGTGTGTGTGTGTGTGTGTGTGTGTCTGTCTGTCTGTCTGTTTGTGTGTGTGTGTGTGTGTGTGTCTTTGTGTGTGTGTGTGTGTGTGTGTGTGTGTGTGTGTGTGTGTGTGTGTAAGTGTGTGTGTGTGTGTGTGTGTGTGTATGTGTGTGTGTGTGTGTGTGTGTGTGTGTGTGTGTGTGAGTGTGTGTATGTGTGTGTGTTGGGAGGGCCGAGGGCGAGGGGGGCGGGGATTGGGGGATGGAGGTGGGGTGGGGCTGGAGGTATGGGTAAATGCGGGTCGACAACAGTGATTTAAACAATTCCCGCCTCATACACAATACTGAAAATCAAGGGGTCCTCTTCCAGTGTGGTACACAATGTATTTTTGAAGAATTGTTTTTTTAAAACAATAAATAAATTTTAAAAAAAACCACCACAACCTTGAAGCCTTCTTGTCGGGGTTTTATTTGCAAAATTAGAATCGCGTTTTTTGTTTGTTTTTGTTGTTGTTGTTGTTGTATTGTTTTCGTGTGTCTGTACTAATGAAGCTGAGGTCGTAGGCTAAATGTGATCCCGACTATCGCTGAATATCAAATAGCAATAATTGTGAATGGGAGTGGGTGGACTTGTAGACTTCCTTATTGGTAATCATATTTCTAGACGTAGCGCGCGATCTCTTCGTATCGCCGGACACACGAACGGCTGAGACCAAGAGAGGATGGGGTTTTCCCCCTGCTGAGTAAACGTATTTTCTACTTTCTATATATGTCACGTCTACGTTTCGTTCTGCAAATTGCAGGGGGCTACGGAGCCGCTTTCGTGTCCACCGACGATGTCCACTGATGATGATGATGATGATGATGATGATGGCACAACGCATCATCAACCTCGATTCCTAATGAGACAACCATGAGTCATGTACACACACACACACACACACACACACACACACACACACACACACACACACACACATGCACACACACACACACACACACAGAGGTACGCACACAAACACACTGACGCATGTACACACACACACACGCAGGTACGCTCACAAACACTGACGCATGTACACACATACGCACAC
>NC_134904.1:17484507-17487007 GCF_041734735.1 Babylonia areolata | reverse complement strand
CGGGGGAGGGGGGGGGGGGGAGGGAGGGGGGGGGGGGGTAAATAAACAAAACGGTCATACACGTAAAATGTTAAATGTTACATGTTTCTCTGAGTGTGTAGGTGTGCGTGCCTGAAATTCGATTGAATGACACAGGAAACGAATGATGAGCGCCCAATGGCAGCCGTCAATCGGCTCTACCCAGGTAGGCAGTCTGTTGTGTAAATGACCTCGTGTTTGTAAAGCGCTTAGAGCTTGGGTCTCCGACCGAGGATTGGCGCTATGTAAGTATCCATATCAATCAATCAATCCTCTCCTTCTGCCGTTTTCGATAAACGTTTTCAAAAACGGTCATACAACAGGTAAAAACCCACCCGTGTACATTCGAGTGAACGTGGGAGTTGCAGCCCACGAACGAAAAAGAAGAAGAAGAAGGAGGAGGAGAAGGAGAAGAAGAAGAAGAAGAAGGAGAAGAAGAAGAAGAAGAAGAACAAGAAGAAGGAGGAGGAGGAGGAGACAAAGAACAAGAAGGAGGAGGAGTAGGAGGAGGAGAAGAAGGAGGAGGAGAAGAAGCAGGAGGATGAGGATAAGAACAAGAAGGAGGAGGAGGAGGAGAAGGAGGAGGAGGAGAAGAAGGAGAAAAAGAAGGAGGAGGAGGAGAAGACGGAGAAAAAAGAAGGAGGAGAAGAAGAAGAAGAAGCAGGAGGAGGAGGAGGAGAAGCAGAAAGAGGAGGAGGAGGAGAAGAAGGAGGAGAGGGAGGAGAAGAAGCAGAAGGAGGAGAAGAAGGATGAACTTTCCTTGACCGAAGCCAGGCACCAATTCTCACCTGAGCGGAGCGAGAAATATCGGAGCTAAGCTGCCTCTCCCAAGGACACAATGGCTCTGTGAAGAAAGACACAGGTCTCACACCATGATCACTGGTGAACACTGGATCATAAGTCCTACCGATTCTGCTGCTTCGGCGGTGTCTCCTTCGTAGAATACCCCCCCCCCCCCAGCCTCCCCCCCACCCCCCTTCCTCCCGTTTCCCGATAATTCTTATTCTTCACCATGTTCGTCTCATCTTCACCTCTGTCTCTGTCTCTGTCTCTGTCTGTCTGTCTGTCTGTCTATCTGTCTGTCTGTCTCTCTCGATAATTCTTATTCTTCACCGTGTTCGTATCATCTTCACCTCTGTCTCTGTCTCTCTCTCTCTGTTTCTCTCTCTCTCTGTTTCTCTCTCTCTCTGTTTCTCTCTCTCTGTCTCTGTCTTTATCTCTGTCTCTGTCTCTCTCTGTCTCTCTGTCTCTGTCTCTGTCTCTGTATCTGTCTCTCTCTCTCTCTCTCTCTCTCTCTCTCTCTCAGAACGGTGCCAGAGTGGATGAGGGGGATGGCAATGTGTGATGTCTGTTGTCTTGTGTTCAGACTGTGGGCCAAGTGGTAAGGTAGACATTGGACGGTATCGTTGATAGAATGGATGGTTGAGTAATGGTGTTTTTGTCTTTTTGTTTTGTTTTTGTTTTTGTTTCTTTTTTTTTTAATGTTTGTTGCTTCCTTATTGTAAGGATGTTGTATTTCGATAAAAGCTGTTTTGTTTTGTTTTGATGGATTAAGCAGAGTGTGGTATGGTACTTGTGGTGACATAAGAATTAACCCTATCACCCCCTTGTCAATAGACCTATGCAGGTAATGACAATAAAATATCAAAGCGTCAAAGCGTCTCTCTCTCTCTCTCTCTCTCTCTCTCTCTCTCTCTCTCTCGATAATACTTATTCTTCACCATGTTCATCTCATCTTCACCTCTCTCTGTCTCTGTCTCTGTCTTTATCTCCCTCTCTCTCTCCCTCATGGGGTTGGAGGGAAGGAGACTGGGGTAGGGGTGGGGATAGAGAATTCTTTAGTTTGTCGCATTGTAGTAATCTTTTTTCATAAGTTTCTCATGCGACTTTCAGTGAAATTTTTCGTTGATATCTTTCTTGTTAATAGTTCTGTGTTCTTGTGTTCTTTGATGAAACCCTACCCCCCCCCCCCCCCCCCAAACACACACATCCCCCTTTTTTCCCCCTTTCTTTTATACCCCAGGGCTGGGTGGAATAAAGCATATGTTTTGCTTATCTCATTACCCTGGTCAAAGCTTCAAAGACACTCTGAAAGCTTCTCTGAAGGCCTTCAACATTAGCCACGACACATGGGAGCTGAATGCAATGGACAGACCAAAGTGGCGTTCAGCTGTCCACAAAGGCGCCAAATCCTGTGAGGCCAACAGAATCGCTGCAGCAGAGCAACGCAGACAGGCCAGGAAAAGCAGTGCCAGTGCCAGCAAGTCCCCGACAGCCGCCACCATCCCCTGTCCACACTGCGTCAGAACCTTCCGGGCGCGGATTGGCCTGACCAGTCATCTGCGCACCCACAGAGCCCAACCTACCAACCCCCAGGATGACTAGATGGTCCTCGTCGATCCCGACGGACGAACCACACCCTGGTCAAATAAAAAAAAAAATCGTTTCGTTTCGTTCCGTTTCTCTCCCTCTCGCTCTCTCT
>NC_134904.1:17469507-17474507 GCF_041734735.1 Babylonia areolata | reverse complement strand
CACACACACACAGAAACACACACACACACACACACACACACACACACACACACACACAAACACACATACGCAAGGGGGAATATATAGGGGGAGACAGACAGGTAGACAGACAGAGAGACAGAGACTGTCAGACAGACAGACAAAGAGAGAGAGCATTCTCGGTGATACCGATTCTGGAAACATCCATTAAAGAAAACGACAGATTATAAATTGAATATTGCTGGTTCGGTTGTGACCATAGTTACGCCCTCCCCACCCCAACCCCAACCCCCACCCTCCACACTAATTGTTTTTTTTTAATGAAATGTTATGGGGGTGGGGGTGTTATAGGGAAATCCGGAAGGGGCCGGGGAGCTTTTCCTCCGAGTGAAAAGAGAAATGGAGATCCTGTTTGAAATCAAAAAGAAAAGAACCTTCGTTTACGAAAGAGTTGTCCCTAATAATAATAATAATAATAATAATAGTATTTATATAGTGTTGAATCTTGTGCAGAGACAAATGTACGCGCTTTCACACCAGTCATTCACACGCATGCATAACTCTTAAAACTGGAGAACCTGAAGACAAGGAAGAGGCACGGGGGAAGGAGGCTATCATAGAAAGAGGTGGGTTTTAATTAAGGCCAGACTTGAAAGAGCTGAGTGCGGAGACCTGACGAAGCGAAAGAGGAAGTTCATTCCAAATGCAAGATCCAGAGACAGAGAAAGAACGGCGGCCAACAGTCGAGTGTTTAAATCTGGGTATGCGTGAACTTCCTGTCAAAATTGCGAAGAGAAAACCGAAAGGAAGGTACCATACTTGTATGAGAAGATAAGCAAATCGAAACATACACGATCAACGTTGATGTGGCGTCTGACCATGGCGACTCCATTATTCTCCAGTCCGTAATTCACACGAAGAAATATGTTGTCACGCACCTCCCATCCACTCACCTACCCACCCACCCACACACACACACACACACGGGCGCGCGCGCTCACACACAGACAACAGTGGTGATAATTTAATTTTTTTCATTTGTATTTACATTGGTAAAGTAAAACAATTAATTGCTGTGGGTAAATAGTTGATGGCGTTGAGAAAAGTGACGGATATGGCTCTATACAATGCAATGCAATGCAATACAACGCAATACAATACAATACAATACAATGCAATGCAATCGCAACGCAACGCAACGCAACACAACACAATACAATGCTAGGCAATGCAAAACAAGACAATACAAGGCGATCCAGTACCGTGCAATACAACATAATGCATTACAATACAATACAATAAAATACAATACAATATAATGCCAGGCAATGCAATGCAATACGATACAGTACAAGGCGATGCACTGCCTTGTAATACAACAGAACACAGTACAATACATTACAAAACAACAGTATCACCACCACTCATCATCAGCGTCATCATGTTATCATCATCATCATCATCATCATCATCACCATGTACCTGCAGGGCACATAATCCAAGCGTTGAAGGAGTGTCAGAGTAGCGGGCCCTGCCCTGCACGGTTACAGCTCCGCCTGCAGGCAGTGAGGGACGCCATTGAAACCACAGCGCTCGCAGGCATGGACTATGTACAGGTCAGAGTTCTTTTGTTTCTATTTCTGATTCAGTCTTCTACTTTCTACTGCAAAGAGAACAGGAAATTATATGAAATGGGTATCATTATGAACAACCAATTACAGTAATTGTGATTCAACTCTTTATGTCTTCACACAGATACAGACACAGACACAGACCGACAGAAAGACACACAACAACAACAACAAGAACAGCAACACCACCATCTCCACCACCATAACACCAATGACAGCAACATCATCACCACCACTACCACCACCACACCAATAACAACAACACTAAAGTCACCAACAACAATAACAACAAACCAAGCCTTACTCGAAATTGTATCGTTCGTTTGCAGGAAACAGATTATGACTACTTCCGGCAGTTTCAACCAATCGTCGACCGGCCTTACATTCTGCGCTACATCCCGGTCACCCTGACCGACCTTGACCTGACCCCAGCCGGCACGAACCAGAGCTATGACGAAAACCTAGGCGACAGCTGTTTTGCGGGAGTGCTCGGGACGTCAGTGGAGAATGGAAAGTGAGTGGAAAGCAGTTGGGCAGCGGTGCTCGAACGATCATAGCGGGGCTAAGTTTGTTTAGCGTTAGCGTTGTTTCATGGCCATGGCTGTGTTCACTCTGAGCCCTGCCAGTTGCTGACAGTGCCTGGCCAGAAATTGTGTGCACGTCATTTTGCACTTTCCAGCCATGGCTGCTGGCGATAAGTGTTTACACTGGCCACCAGCCGTCTCCAGCCGTCTCCAGCCAGATGTTTTGGTTTGTCTGTGTGGACAGATGAGGCGGATGGCATGTGAGTACGCGTGCGTGTGCATGTGTGTATGTCTGTGTGTGCGCGTGCATGCAAGTGTGTATGCACATGCACATGTGTATACGTGTATGTGTGTGCACGATTATGTGTGTGTGTATGTGCATGTGTGTGACTTTGAGGCGTACGACTGAGGAGCAGAGAAGGAGACAACACAGATGTAACGAAAGGGATGAGGGAATAACGAATGAAAATAGAATAAAGTAAAACATAAATAAAATAAATAGAACAAAATAGAGTAAAATGATATAAAATGATACGAAATAACACAACATAACATAACATAAGAAATATAACAAAATAAAAGGAAAATTAATGCCATAAATCAAATAAAGGGACGGCATTAAAGCTCACGTCCATGTCAGCACACAACCAACGCCGTGACCACCACCACACCACCACCCTTCTCAGTACGAACCAAGACAACACTTCCCAGCAACTTGACTTATAGGATACCAGCCAGTAGGTCGTTCAACGGTGGATATGTCTTCTTTCTTCTCTTCTTCTTTCTTCTCTATCTTCTTTCTTCTCTTTCTTCTCTTTCTTCTTCTTTCTTCTTCTTTCTTCTCTTTCTTCTTTCTTCTCTTTCTTCTCTTTCTTCTTCTTTCTTCTCTTTCTTCTTTCTTCTCTTTCTTCTCTTTCTTCTTCTTTCTTCTCTTTCTTCTTTCTTCTCTTTCTTCTCTTTCTTCTTCTTTCTTCTCTTTCTTCTTTCTGCTCTTTCTTCTTCTTTCTTCTTCTTTCTTCTCTTTCTTCTTCTTTCTTCTTCTTTCTTCTCTTTCTTCTCTTTCTTCTTTCTTCTCTTTCTTCTCTTTCTTCTTTCTTCTTCTTTCTTCTTCTTTCTTCTCTTTCTTCTTCTTTCTTCTCTCTTCTTTCTTCTCTTTCTTCTCTTTCTTCTTTCTTCTCTTTCTTCTTTCTCCTTTCTTCTTTCTTCTTCTTTCTTCTCTTTCTTCTCTTTCTTCTTCTTTCTTCTTCTTTCTTCTCTTTCTTCTTCTTTCTTCTTCTTTCTTCTCTTTCTTCTTTCTTCTCTTTCTTCTTTCTTCTCTTTCTTCTTTCTTCTCTTTCTTCTCTTTCTTCTTTCTGTTACACGACCAACATGGACTTGCCAATGATTCTGTCGTGGTTGATGCATGCTGGGTATTTTTGTGTCTCCATAACCCACCGAACACTGACATAGATCACAGGATCTTTGACGTTGCGTATTTGATCTTCTGCGTGCGTATGTACACGAAAGGGTTTTCAGGCACAAGCAGGTCTGCACATATGTTGACCTGGGAGATCGGAAAAATCTCCACCCTTTACCCACCAGGCGCCGTTACCGAGATTCGAAACGGGGACCCTCAGATTGAAAGTCCAACGCTTTAACCGCTCCGACTATTTCGCCTTTCTTGGAATCTGGGAAATTCACGCCTGTCCATTCTTTGATGTTGTCCTGCCACATTTTCTTTTGCCTCTCTCTCTTCCTGCTGCCTGGTACAGTGGCCTGCGGAATGGTCTTTGCGAGCCCGTCAGATCTTGTGACGTGTCCATACCACTTTAGCTTTCTCGTCATGATGACGGTCAGGTCATCTTGGGGTTCAATGACTTGGGTGATCTTTAGCTTTCTCGTCATGATGACGGTCAGGTCATCGTAAGGTTCAATGACTTGGGTGATCTTTAGCTTTCTCGTCATGATGACGGTCAGGTCATCGTAAGGTTCAATGGTTTGGGTGATCTTTAGCTTTCTCGTCATGATGACGGTCAGGTCATCTTGGGGTTCAATGACTTGGGTGATCTTTAGCTTTCTCGTCATGATGACGGTCAGGTCATCGTAAGGTTCAATGACTTGGGTGATCATTAGCTTCCTCGTCATGATGACGGCTAGGTCATCGTGGGGTTCAATGGCTTGGGTGATCTTTCGCTTCCTCGTCATGATGACGGCTAGGTCATCGTGGGGTTCAATGACTTGGGTGATCTTTCGCTTCCTCGTCATGAAGACAGTCAGGTCATTGTGGGGTTCAATGACTTGGGTGATCATTAGCTTCCTCGTCATGAAGACAGTCAGGTCATCGTGGGGTTCAATGACTTGGGTGATCTTTAGCTTCCTCGTCATGATGACGGTCAGGTCATCGTAAGGTTCAATGGTTTGGGTGATCTGGCTCACCTCAGTGTTCGTGACGTGCTCGGTGTATGAGATGCCTAGTAGCATCTTATTTCCAGGGCTTGGATCTTCTTCTGGAGCTTAGCAGTGAGAGTCCACGTTTCACAAGTATAGTGATAGACAAGCATTGACTGAACCTGTGAGCGCATGTTTCACTTTAGATCTGAGTGTGATGTTTTTGTCTCTCCAAATGGGCTTCAGTCGAGTGAGCGCTGCTGTAGTCTGCACTATCCTGGACATGACTTCTGGATTGGAGCCTTCCTTAGTGACAATAGCACCCAGGCACTTGAACCTAGCTACAGATTCCAAAGGCAGCCCGGTGACTTTGATATAAGTGCAATGGTGTTGGTGTTAATCGTCATGGTCTTTGTCTTTTCTACACTGATTTCCATTCGGTATGCCCTGAGGTGAGGTCAAGTCTTTCTGCCAGGTTGGAGAGGTCGGTCTCAGTTCC
>NC_134904.1:17462007-17464507 GCF_041734735.1 Babylonia areolata | reverse complement strand
GGGTGTGACTGTGTCACTGAGTGTGTCATTGTATCTGAGTGTGACTGTGTCACTGAGTGTGACTGTGAGTGTGACTGTGTCACTGAGTGTGACTGTGTCTCTGAGTGTGACTGTGAGTGTGACTGTGTCACTGAGTGTGACTGTGTCTCTGAGTGTGACTGTGAGTGTGACTGTCACTGAGTGTGACTGTGTCTCTGAGTGTGACTGTGAGTGTGACTGTGTCACTGAGTGTGACTGTGTCACTGAGTGTGTCATTGTATCTGAGTGTGACTGTGTCACTGAGTGTGACTGTGTCTCTGAGTGTGACTGTGAGTGTGACTGTGTCACTGAGTGTGACTGTGTCTCTGAGTGTGACTGTGAGTGTGACTGTGTCACTGAGTGTGACTGTGTCTCTGAGTGTGACTGTGAGTGTGACTGTGTCACTGAGTGTGACTGTGTCTCTGAGTGTGACTGTGAGTGTGACTGTGTCTCTGAGTGTGACTGTGAGTGTGACTGTGTCACTGAGTGTGACTGTGTCTCTGAGTGTGACTGTGAGTGTGACTGTGTCACTGAGTGTGACTGTGTCTCTGAGTGTGACTGTGAGTGTGACTGTGTCTCTGAGTGTGACTGTGTCTCTGAGTGTGACTGTGAGTGTGACTGTGTCTCTGAGTGTGACTGTGTCTCTGAGTGTGACTGTGAGTGTGACTGTGTCTCTGAGTGTGACTGTGTCACTGAGTGTGACTGTGTCTCTGAGTGTGACTGTCACTGAGTGTGACTGTGTCTCTGAGTGTGACTGTGAGTGTGACTGTGTCTCTGAGTGTGACTGTGCCTCTGAGTGTGACTTTGTCTCTGAGTGTGACTGTGAGTGGGTCTTTCCTCTGAGTGTGTCATTGTATCTGAGTGTGACTGTGTCTCTGAGTGTGACTTTGTCTCTGAATGTGACTGTGTCTCTGAGTGTGACTTAGTCTGAGTGTGACTGTGTCTCTGAGTGTGTTCCTGAGTGTGTCAGTGAGTGGGTCTTTTCTCTGAGTGTGACTGTGTCACTGAGTATGTCATTGTATCTGAGTGTGACTGTGTCATTGAGTGTGACTTTGTTTCTGAGTGTGACTGTGACTTTGAGTGTGACTTTGTTTATGAGTGTGACTGTGTCTCTGAGAGTGACTGTCACTTTGTGTGACTTTGTTTCTGAGTGTGACTGTGTTACTGAGTGTGACTGTGTCACTGAGTGTGACTTTGTTTCTGAGTGTGACTGTGTCACTGAGTGTGACTTTGTTTCTGAGTGTGACTGTGTCACTGAGTGTGACTTTGTCCCTAAGTGTGACATGTGTCCCTGAGTGTGACTTTGTCCCTAAGTGTGACTGTGTCACTGAGTGTGACTTTGTCCCTAAGTGTGACTGTGTCACTGAGTGTGACTTTGTTTCTGAGTGTGACTGTGTCACTGAGTGTGACTGTGTCACTGAGTGTGACTTTGTTTCTGAGTGTGACTGTGTCACTGAGTGTGACTTTGTCCCTAAGTGTGACTGTGTCCCTGAGTGTGACTGTGTCTCCGAGTGTGTTCCTGAGTGTGTCATTGTATCTGAGTGTGACTGTGTCACTGTTGCCCCTGGTGTGTCTTTGTTATCAAGCCTGAGTGTGTCTCTGAGTGTGACTGTGTCACTGAGTGTGTCTTTGAACGTGGATTTGTCCCTGGTGTGTCTTTGTTATCAAGCGTGAGTGTGTCTCTGAGTGTGTCCCTGAGTGTGACTGTGTCACCGAGTGTGTGTTTGTCTTTGAGTGTCCCTGAGCGTGTGTTTGTCCTTGAGTGTCCCTGAGCGTGTGTTTGTCCTTGAGTGTCCCTGAGCGTGTGTTTGTCCTTGAGTGTCCCTGAGCGTGTGTTTGTCCCTGAGTGTCTCTGAGTGTGTGTTTGTCCCTGAGTGTCTCTGAGTATGTGTTTGTCCCAGAGTGTCCCTGAGTGTGTGTTTGTCCCAGAGTGTCCCTGAGTGTGTGTTTGTCCTTGAGTGTCCCTGAGTGTGTGTGTGTCCTTGAGTGTCCCTGAGTGTGTGTTTGTCCATGAGTGTCCCTGAGTGTGTGTGTGTCCTTGAGTGTCTCTGAATGTGTGTTTGTCCTTGAGTGTCCCTGAGTGTGTGTTTGTCTCTGAGTGTCCCTGAGTGTGTATTTGTCCTCGAGTGTCCCTGAGTGTGTATTTGTCTTTGAGTGTCCCTGAGTGTGTGTTTGTCTCTGAGTGTCCCTGAGTGTGTGTTTGTCTCTGAGTGTCCCTGAGTGTGTGTTTGTCCTTGAGTGTCCCTGAGTGTGTATTTGTCTCTGAGTGTCTCTGAGTGTGTGTTTGTCTCTGAGTGTCTCTGAGTGTGTGTTTGTCCTTGAGTGTCCCTGAGTGTGTGTGTGTCCTTGAGTGTCCCTGAGTGTGTATTTGTCCTTGAGTGTCCCTGAGTGTGTGTTTGTCTCTGAGTGTCTCTGAGTGTGTGTTTGTCCTTGAGTGTCCCTGAGTGTGTGTGTGTCCTTGAGTGTCCCTGAGTGTGTGTTT
>NC_134904.1:17409507-17459507 GCF_041734735.1 Babylonia areolata | reverse complement strand
ATATGTATATATATATATGTGTGTGTGTGTGTGTGTGTGTGTGTGTGTGTGTGTGTGTGGTTCGGATAAAACAATAAACCGAGATTCCTTGTGCAGTACGCACTTGGCGCACTGAAAAAGAACCCATGGCAACAAGAGTGTTATCCTCTTCAAAATTCTGTTGAAGAAATCCACCATGATAGGTACACAAATATATATATATATATATATATATATATATATATATATATATATGCAGGCACTCAATGCGTCACTAAGCGTGTTGGATTATTCTGCTAGTCAGGCATCAGCCTAGCAGATGTGGTGTAGCGTGTATGGATTTGTCTGAACGCGGTAACGCCTCCATGAGAAACTGAAACTGAAACTCCGTGTGTGTGTGTGTGTGTGTGAATCTTACATCCGGTCGGTATCATGCCCTTGTGATGGGTCATTGTGTAAAACTGAATGAATAAAGACCAAATGTCAAGAAGTGTTACCATGATTTCTTTCTGATGTCTGCAGACGGCTGTCTGTCCCACAAGACCGGTCTGGGATTCGGGACTGTCTCCCTTTACACACGCTATCTCATTCGCCAGCTCTTCATCCACCAATGAAAACAGAGCACGAGTCCAAGCAACCAATGAAAAAGCACTGAGGACGCTTGCACAGCCCGCTCCGAGTCGACATTGACCAATGAAAACTGAGGACGCGAGAACCCACCCCCCTCACCACTGGTTGCGCCCACATTGCAGTCACGTCCACCAGTGACATTGAACAATGATATCTACTGACCGATGAATATTCCAAGCTGAGGGAAAACCTTATTCACTGAAATAAAAACCCTCTCAACATCCACGTTGACTTAGAAAACCCCTACTCTTTGATGTTACAGATTTATTTTTCCTTCCGCTGTCCTCCTCCCACCTCCCCTTTTGCATTCTTTCTTTTAAAGTTTATGAAAATTTGACAGTTATGCATTCCATTAGCGCGCCATCTTCTGTGTTCAAAAAGCAGTTCGTATCGTATCCAGACACGTGCTATGGAATTAAAAGTATGTGTGCTTACCAGTTAACGTGTATCTGCTGTTATGCTTTCGTGTGAGATTACTGGGTAGCATGTGAAAAGAGAGCAGAAAGAAAGAAAGAAGAAGATAAAGATATATATATATATATATGAAATGAAATGGACAGAAAACATCATCACGGCCAATCGCCTCCAAATTGTTCATACGTTATGGGAGTGAACAACGACAACAGCAATCATCATCATCATCATAATGATATTCATAATCATGATAAAATGCAACAAAAGAAATTGGAATTTAAGACAAATTAATAATGGTAATAATGGTTGTCATGTTGAAAAAAAAAACCCATAACAACATAAGTCTTGTCCTCTGGCAGTCATGTTGAAGAAATCCGCTCTGATTGGTACACAGATATGTATGCATGCACTCAAGGCCGGAGTAAGCGCGTTGGATTATACTGCTGGTCAGGCATCTACCAAGTAGATGTGGTGTAGGGTATATGGATTTGTCTGAACGCAGTGACGCCCTGTTGAGAAACTGAAACTTAAACAGGGATGATAATGTACACAATAAATACATAAACGCAAACAATCACCCTTTTCACCCGAAGGACACACACACACACACACACACACACACACACACACACACACACACACACATGCGCGTAACATGATTTCACCCGCTCACAGTGATTTTTGTAGTTGTTTTTTTTTGTTTTTTGCATGGTTTGTTTGGTTTTTCTTCTCTTTTTTGTTTGTTTGCAAAGACGCTAAACTAAAGAAAACCTGTGGAATACAAAGACTAAGTAATAATGTGGATATTATGATATTAACAAAAAAAAAAAAAAATGACATCCCCACTCTCTCGGCCAAGAGGTGTTAGGACGGTCGGCGATGGGATGGTCCCTAAAGGTCAGCTAGTCCTTAAGGCCACAACACTAACAGTCAGTGCAATCTTACACCTTAGTTTGAAATGGCCTCGAGGAAACGCGTCCGCTTTGGAAGCGAGAGAATCACAGCATAGTCGCTAGTATTTTCTCCCCTTCCACTAGACCTTGAGTGGTGGTCTGGACGCTACTCATTCAGATGAGACGATAAACCGAGGTCCCGTGTGCAACATGCACTTACCGCACGTAAAGGATCCACGGCAACTAAAGGGTTGTCCCTGGCAAAATTCTGTAGAAAAATCCACTTCGATAGGAAAACAAGCAAACAACAACAACAACAGCAACAACAACAAAAACTGCAGGAAAATGTTTTTAAAAATATAGGTGGTGCTCTAAGTGTAGCGACGCGCTCTCCCAAGGGAGAGCAGCCCGAATTTGACTTAGATAAATCTGTAAAAACAAAAATGAGTAATACAATACAATGCAATACAATACAATACAATGATTTTCCATGACAGTGGATAAACCATTAATTCCTCAGCTGTCACTTTGCTTCTGACCCAGCTGTAAGCTTTCGAAAAGCAAAAGCTGAATACTAAAGCACATAAAAACTTCAATCAAACACTAATCAGTAAATTAGAGAAAGGATGAGGAACAAGTTCAGACATTGCCGGGGCAGGTTGAGACAGTGCCGGGGCAGGTTGAGACAGTGCAGGCAGGTTGAGACAGTGCCGGGGCAGGTTGAGACAGTGCAGGCAGGTTGAGACAGTGCCGGGGCAGGTTGAGACAGTGCAGGCAGGTTGAGACAGTGCAGGGGCAGGCAGGTTGAGACAGTGCCGGGGCAGGTTGAGACAGTGCAGGCAGGTTGAGACAGTGCAGGGGCAGGCAGGTTGAGACAGTGCCGGGGCAGGTTGAGACAGTGCCGGGGCAGGTTGAGACAGTGCAGGCAGGTTGAGACAGTGCAGGCAGGTTGAGACAGTGCCGGGGCAGGTTGAGACAGTGCAGGGAGGTTGAGACAGTGCAGGCAGGTTGAGACAGTGCCGGGGCAGGTTGAGACAGTGCAGGCAGGTTGAGACAGTGCAGGCAGGTTGAGAGTGCCGGGGCAGGTTGAGACAGTGCAGGCAGGTTGAGACAGTGCCGGGGCAGGTTGAGACAGTGCAGGGAGGTTGAGACAGTGCCGGGGCAGGTTGAGACAGTGCAGGCAGGTTGAGACAGTGCCGGGGCAGGTTGAGACAGTGCAGGCAGGTTGAGACAGTGCAGGGAGGTTGAGACAGTGCCGGGGCAGGTTGAGACAGTGCAGGCAGGTTGAGACAGTGCCGGGGCAGGTTGAGACAGTGCAGGCAGGTTGAGACAGTGCAGGCAGGCTGAGACAGTGAGGAGGCAGACAGACACATTGTCTAAACCTCCCCCGTCTCAAACTGCAGCTTGTGGGGTGCTTCTGCGGTTAATTAAACTAGCATTGTTTCAACATGACATGATGTGAGTGATTAAGCTAAACTATTACAAAACAGATTCTGATATTTCTGGGATTTTCTTTTGGCAAACTTGATATGAATCAGCTGCATCAGAATCTCTCCGATAATCAAATTATTCAAAAAGAAATTATATATATATATATATATATATATATATATAGAGAGAGAGAGAGAGAGAGAGAGAGAGAGATGCATAGATACATAGATATATATATCTTTACGTTGCAAAATGGTGGCTCGTCACGTGCTCGATGAGTATCCGTATCATCATCATCTTCATCATCATCCCTCGCTGCGTGCAGTCCTGTTCCCGCTCAAATTTTGAAGAAGGAAGTGCTTCATCTATTTTCTTTATTGTTGTTGGGTTGCTGTTCTTTTTTTATTTTATTTTATTTTATTTTATTTATTTATTTTTTTTTTTTATTAAAGTATATTTCTTTGTTGTTGTTGTTAATGTTGTTGTCGTTGTTGTTTGGCCAGGCAGTCTCCGTTTCCAATCTTCGGGTTGTTTGTAAGACTGCTGTTCTTCAACAACCAGTCAGTGACATGGTAACCATTGGTATCGGCACGGGCTGTCTATTGTTCAGTGTGATCTGCAATGTGGTCTTTTTAATTTAAAGCGGACATTGTGCATACTTGGCGTGTGTCTATTCAGTAGGCCTATTTATTATGTATTATTTATCTATCTATTTGTTTATCTATTTATTAATTTATCTATGGAATTTTATGGATCTATTTATTCTTATTGGTTCATCCATTCATTCAATTATCCATCCATCCGTCTGTTTATCTATCTATCTATCTACCCATCTATCCTATCTGTCTGTCTGTCTATCTATGTATGTATGTATCTATGTATGTATGTATGTATGTATGTATGTATCTGTCTGTCTGTCTATCTGTCTATATATCTATCCATCTATCTATCTATCATTTGTTTACTTGTCGACTTATTCCTGCATGTATCAGTTCATTGCTTTGAGTATTTAATTGCCCATCTTGTCATTTTAGATAGCTGTTGATTTAATGAGTTATATATATATATATAATCTGTTGTGATGAAAAGAAATCAAATACAAATACAAAATATAAATACAAATTCTGTTATATATATATATATATATATATATATATATATATAACAGAATTTGTATTTATATTTTGTATTTTGTATTTGTATTTGATTTCTTTTCATCACAACAGATTTCTCTGTGTGAAATTCGGGCTGCTCTCCCCAGGGAGAGCGCGTCGCTACACTACAGCGCCACCCATTTTAAAAAAAAAAGCATTTTCCTGCATGCACTTTTATTTGTTTTTCCTGTCAAAGTGGATTTTTCTACAGAATTTTGCCAGGAACAACCCTTTTGTTGCCGTGGGTTCTTTTACGTGCGCTAAGTGCATGCTGCACACGGGTCCTCGGTTTATCGTCTCATCCGAATGACTTGCGTCCAGACCACCACTCAAGGTCTAGAAATTTAGCCCAGGAAGCCAGAACCACACCCAAATTTATATATATTCAGGTTAAATTTTGAGTGGAACTCAACCGTACGATGAGATAGCGGGAATTCCAAAGAGCGAAAGAGTGTGTGTGTGTGACAACTAATCTGGACAAGTCTGCCGTTAACCTTCAGCCACCGTGTTCAGATGTGTCAACTAAGGACACTAATGCCAGTGGAGGGGGAGAACATATCGGCGGCTGAGCCGCGATTCAAACCAGCGCGCTCAGATTCTCTCGCTTCCTATGCGGACGCGTTACCTCTAGGCCATCACTTCACCTACTTGCATACATAATATCATATTTAAAATAAATAAAGTTAAAAACCAACACCTATTTTGTTAAACAAAACAAAATTTTAACAGAAACATAAAAAAGTCTGAATTTTCGCTGTCACCTGGCAGCTTGGTCACAGACTAGACTTCTAACAGGTGACGTAATGTTATTTTTACGTCATCTTCCTGACCTTACATGACGTCTTCTACTACGTAAATATATCATGTTCCAATTATTTGAACTTGAACTGTCCGATGTTTTAGGTCTTGAAGACCTGTTCATCGCTCCGTGTGGGTCATCAGTTGTACATACTAAACTTTGCATGCGTGGCTAATTGGCAAGACGGATTGTACTTGTCTGGCTTGTTCTTCCAGCAGACATCCAGTCTGTTCTTGAAGGCATTCACCGACGGTGCCAGGACCACTTCGTCTGGGAGACTGTTCCACGTTTTGTCTTTGTATACATCTCTCTTTCTCACTGTCACTCTCTTTGTGGGTATCTCAGTGATCGTGTGTAACCACCACTACGACAAACCAGACTGGGCAGCTCCATGAATTAGAGTTCCCAATGAAAACCCATGGATGTGGCTTCTCGCGTTCAGTCCAACAAAAACTGTCCCAAGTTTACACATCCAGAACAGTTCTCTTCTTTTCAGCTCCTCCACTTTGTTAACCTTCTCCAACGCTGTCACCTGTAAAAAGCTGAGGTTGTCGTCAGAAGGGTGAGGGGTGGAAGAAACATGGGCAGCGACCGAACACTTGGTGCCTTTCCTCAGTTTGCAGTCGCTTTTGTGGTTTGCCCATCTCTTCTTAAGATCGTAGGAGCATTCCACATATTGTGTCTCCGGGTGTAGTCAGCAGGTCAATAGATATTCCACGTTTGGCGTGGTGCAGGAGAGGTGTTGCTTGATCTGCAAGCGCCTTCCATCCCAAGGAGAAATGATATGGTCTGTGAAGTGGCCATGACTGCATGTGTCACAGCGAGGAGCCTGACATTTGAAGAAGCCTCGGATGTTGTCAGGGCCATGAACCACAAACCGCCTGGGGACAGTGGGTTTGTACATACTGCCCAGGTTTCTGTGGCGTCTGTCTGCTGCAATTATCAGGTGTTGGGGGAAATTTTCTTTGTTTTGGGGGTCAGCATAGGGTAAATTGGTGTTAATCAGATGATTTCTGATTTGGAAGGGAATCGTGGATCAAATGTAGTGACCCAAGCCAGTTTCTTTGGTTTCTTTTTTTTTCTGGTGGCAGTCAGCAGTTCTCTTCTGTCTCTTCCTGCACTTTTCACCTGATCAGACTTTGCCTTGTCAAAATTCCAACCTGCCAAGGCAAAGTAGCGGGCATACTCATCAAATCTATGCTCAAGCAGGCCGTCTTCACTGCATATCATGCGTAGTCTTATCCCCACTCCTGTAATGAGCCCCTTGAACACTGGAGGAGGATGGCAACTAGTGGGGGGAAGGTAAGCATGAGAACTCTTGCTGTACACATCAGTCACTATCTTTCCCTCAAGCATAGACAGGCCAATGTCAAGGGAAGATGCCGTTTTTCCACATGATACCGTCCACTGAATGTTTGGTGGGTTGAGAGAATGTAAGTGATTTTCAAAGACTCCCACATGAGCAGGATCTAACAGGATAGTGATTCCATCACCCCAATATATATATATATATATATATATATATATATATGCATTCATTCATTCATTTACTTATTTATTAAATTGAGTACATATGTAATGAAAGAGCAAAGCAATGAACAGTGCTTTCAACATTAAAATACCAAGGTTTCAACAAGAACAAAGGAAACAACGAAAACTAGAAAGTGATGGATACATTTGTGGGTTCGTTATCGTCGTGAAGAAAGCTATCAATGTGATAAGAAACTCTAGGGAGACTGATCCAATCTGTCGTGTATTCCTTGGTGGTGAACCGCACTGAGAAGCCATTGAAGTACTTCTTCAGCATTTCCCTGATGTTCGTTGGTACAAGGTGCATCTCGAGAGCCAGTTGGATTATCTCATAAGGAATTGACCCGTGCGCATTTGCCAAATCCAGCCATACTGCGTCTGGGTCCTTTTTCTCTGCCTTTGCTCTTTGGATTGTAACCCAAATCATCATAATAATACAGCGAAAAAGAAGAAGACAGTTATAAAGTGCTTTAAAACACATCACTCGTCAGTCACACACACACACACACACACACACACACACACACACACACACACACACACACACAGGGAGAGAGAGTGAAAGCAAAACACTTCATATCATATTCTAAAGGAAGCCAATGCAATTCATTTTCAATGGGTGTACAGTGATAAGACTTACATGACTGTGTATCACTGCAGAATAAAACTGTGAACTTTTTGGAGAAGTTTTGGGGACTTCCATTGCAGCCAGCAAGAAGAGAATTGCAGAGGTCTAATGTATGGAGCTAACGCGTCAAGGTTCATGGTATGTGGCCCGGTTTGTGTTTGTGATAGATTGATACAGTGTGACACTTTGATCGAAGTGAAAGCCAATGCCCTGCACATAATGAGAAAACAAGATGACATCGTTTTTAAGAATAAAGCAGGGAGTAGATGAGAAGAAACTAGATCACAAATGAGAGGGAGAATCATACTATTGTGTTTCTGCTGCCTTGAACTCACAGTCTAGATGATACCTTCGCATGTAACCAGGAAATCCACCACCTCTTGAAAATTCACGTACCTCCTCTTTCCTAGCCATGCCCTTTAGCCCACAGACACAGAGCCTGTTCCTGTTCATGCACACAGAGTGAGCAGGTCACTGAAGCAAAACATCTCAGTGTTGGTCTTTGCTTCTTCACATGCTCTCACCGTATGGTACACGCTTCCAAGATCACACATAAAACCTAGCACCTGATTATAATACAAGAATGAAATAAAGACCCCCTTTTGTTCTTTCATTTCATCCCTCCTTTTCACTCACCTTAAGACATTTAAAAGCGTTAGCATCAAGCAAGTGTTCAGTGCATTTACTCCACAAATTATTGAACTTTTAGCAGGAATACCCCACCCCCACCCCCACCCCCGCTTCCTTGACAGTGCAAGCCATACTTTTAACATTTCTAGTGTCTTTACTTCCTTTGCTTTCTGCTGTTGCTCCGTTGCAATGGACCGCACCATATTGTGAATGCTTCCCAGATAACAAATTGAAAACCTGACACGCAATAGATAAATTACAGAAGAAAAACTACCTTCTACCTCTTCTTTCGTTCCATCGTTGCTTTTCACTCACCTTAAGAAGCGTTAGCGCCAAGTTTATTTTAGTTTATTTACTAAACGATTAAATTTGAGCAAGAATGTTTCCTTCCTTCCTTGACAACACAAGCCGTGCTTTTAACATTTGTAGTGTCTTTACTTCCTGTGCTTTCTGCCGTTGCTCCGTTGCAATGGACCACATGTAGATAAGTGGACTGAGGGAAGAGTTCAGCGGCAACACGAAAACAACCAATGCATCATAGACCTTGTCCAATACCACAACACCGCATGCAGCAATCATCATCACCAGTCTCAATGAAAGCCAAAATACAGCATTTGTGGTGACTGTCTTTCCAATCAAGAGCACGAAGTGTATGACCATCTTTTTGTGGGTTCAAGTGCAAACTTAGACTTTGTTCTGTCAACAATGTCTGTTACACAATTCCTGGCTGTCTGAAAATTTCCCATTTGACAGTGAAACTTGTGGCACGTCAGTGCCTCTCAATTCTCCTCTCTCGCTTGGCCTCCAACAGCTCTGGTCCCACGGTGTTGTACCAAGGCCACGGGGGAACATCGGAGATCAGGCGCCGAGTCGATGGGGCGTGCTTGTCGAGTACAGCGCACAGGACAGTGGATAGCTGGTCAGCAGTCGGCTCAAAAGGGATATCAGTCAGAAGGTCAGCTTTAAATGAATCTAAATCAACTGAAGTCAGTGTGCGCACCTCACTGTACGCACGGGGAGGGAAGGGGAGGGTGGTGGTGGTGGTGGTGGAAGATTTGGTGAGATTCAGATGACATGTCACACCTTAATGGTCAGAGGTCAGGGTGTGATCGACAGTGGCAGACTTAAGGAGGCAGTCTTCATCTCTGTGTAACACCCAGTCGACGATGTGACCAAGGAATCTGTGTGGAATGCCTGAGAGAGAGAATGAAGGGCTGACTGCCTTTCCTGTACCTGTGTGTATGTAACATTGTGCCTTTCCTGTACCTGTGTGTATGTGACATTGTGTCTTTCCTGTACCTGTGTGTATGTGACATTGTGTCTTTCCTGTACCTGTGTGTATGTGTCATTGTGTCTTTCCTGTACCTGTGTGTATGTGACATTGTGTCTTTCATGTACCTGTGTGTATGTGACATTGTGAGGAAGAATGGAGTTTGAAGTTGGTTTCGCTGTGTTTTGTTTGTTTTGAATTATGTATAGCCAACATTTGGTTCAGGGGTAAGGGAAGGGTGTCGATAGAGGGAGGTAGGTGTGAAAGGGAATTAGGAAATAGGTGGAACCGTAATGTTTTCAGTGTTTTTCGCTTGTTTGTTTATTTGTTTGTGTTGTCGTTGACTAAATAAAATGTTGTGAATCTTTACCTGGTGTGCCCTGGTGTTTTCCTTGGTGTGAAGTCTGGGAACCGATTTCTTTCTTTCTTTTTTTAAGATTGTTGCCGGTGTAGTTTGGAGTTGGCTGAGTTCTAGCCTTGTTGTCTCGTGCCAACAGACGATGAGAAACTACAGATGGAATGGAGAATCGTTGTGTTGTGTTGCTGCTGCCTTGAACTCACAGCCTAGATGATACATTCACATCACGACAATGTCCAGGAAACCCACCACCTCTGGAACACTCCTATACCTCCTGTCCTAGCCATGCCCTTTAGCCCACAGACACAGAGCCTGTTCCTGTTCATGCACACAGAGTGAGCAGGTCACTGAAGCAAAACATCTCAGTGTTGGTCTTTGCTTCTTTACATGCTCTCACCGTATGGTACTCGCTTCCCAGATAACAAATTGAAAATCTGACACCTGGTAATATATAGATTACAGATGAAAACTACCTTCTACCTCTTCTTTCGTTCCATCGTTGCTTTTCACTCACTTTAAGAAGCGTTAGCGCCAAGTTTATTTTAGTTTATTTACTATATGATTAATTAGATTTTAGCAGGGATGTTTCCCTCTTCCTTGACAACACAAGCCGTGCTTTTAACATTTCTAGTGTCTTTACTTCCTGTGCTTTCTGCCGTTGCTCCGTTGCAATGGACCACATGTAGATAAGTGGACTGACGGAAGAGTTCAGCGGCAACATGAAAACAACCAATGCATCATAGACCTTGTCCAATACCACAACACCGCATGCAGCAGTCATCATCACCAGACCCAATGAAAGCCAAAATACAGCATTTGTGGTGACTATCTTTCCCATCAAACGTACTGAAGAGTACAGTGATCTTTTAGCGGGTTCAAGTGCAAACCTGAATTTTGGTGTATGTTTGCACACGATTGTGTGAGCAATGACGATCGTCATGTACAGTAAACAGTTAATTACCCCAATAACAGAGAACCATCTGATTCCAGAAGTAGTGTCATAGTGATCAAATAAAGCCAGACGACACAGACCTGACTGGCCAAGGAGACCCAAATGTGAGAGTCCGGGCAGGAGAGGTATTGATGACAGTGTCATTCCAATAACCCAGGTTACAGTGCATGCTACAGGTGTTGAAAGTTCATTGAAAGGTGTTATATATCTAGGACAGCACAGGATAATGTAGTGGTCCAACGTGATTAGCCACACAGTCAACACGGAAACCTCACTGGACAGAAGGGAAAGAAAACCACTGAGTTTGCAAGTAACGCTGCTGGTCCATGTCTTTTCTACGTGGATGTATTGTTCACGGAATATTTCGTCGGCAAGCACAACAATACTGACATGACTTCCCATACAGATGTTAGCACTGTGCAAACTGACAGTGAGCGTTAAGAAAAAAACTTTGAAAGGGGTTTGAACAGCATATAAAGCTGCAAGAGAAGCCAAATTACCTAAAGTGCCAAATACACAAAGGAACCAAAAGAAAACCCTCTGCAGTCCAGTTGGTATCAGGTTTTGACACGATGGAAAAACTGTGTCAGGTACAAAACATTTAATTTTATCCCAGTGACTTGGAAGTAAATTTTCACAACAAAATCTGTAATTAGATGAATAAATTTTCCCCAAATGACCGCAGCCTACCAACAAGTCCATAGGAAAGTTGCTAACTGGATTTCCTCTCATGTCTAATTCTGTCAACAGTGGCATATTCTTAAAACCCGTGGAACTGATGGTTTCAAGGCCGGAAAAAAATAGCGTCACGTATTTAATACTGGGGAAATATATAGATATTTCATCTTGAAGTATGTTAAAGTTAGTGTTTGATAGATCTATTTCTTTCAGTGAATAATGAACATACTTCGAAACTTCATGTGTCATGTGACTGAGAGGATTATTCCTCAGTTGCAGATATCGTAAGTTTGGTAAGTCAAGGAGAACAGTCATATCAAGACTTTTCAATTGATTGTTGGCAAGGTCAAGGGATAGCAAGTTAGAAAGCTTGGTGCTTAAAATTCGCACAAGGGAACAGGAGGACAAATCCAGGTGAATAAGATAAGCACTTTGTCTGAAGTCAGCCAGTGTCATTCCGGAGCCTGTTGCATCAACGTACCGAAGGTTAGGGAAGAGACCTGCAGGAAAATAACCACTGCATACAAAGGAGTGACCTTGACACAAACAGTCATCAGGACACGTCATGTCACACATCAGTTCATCATCTCTCTGTGGGCACTGACTCCAGCCATCACACAGATGGTTCTCATGCACACATATTTTGGAAGCCACACATTGATAAAAACCAGGAGAGGTCGTTTTCTCACAGTCCTGTTCATCTTCTCCATGAACGCAGTCAGAAAATCCATTACATCGTGTGTAGACAGGGAGACAGTACAGCCACTCAGTCTTACAACTGTAGTGAGTGTCAGAACAGTACTCGCCAATGTCCATAATCTGCTGAGTAAAGTAACCAGTCCCATCCAGACTGATGTGAAATCGTTGTGGTCCATTTGTGTTTCTGACTTGATTGAGGTAATCACTGTTGTCGGGACAGTTGATCTCATCAGAATCATCCAGGCAATCTGAATATTCATTACAACGCTGGCTGTTCAGTATACATTGTCTGTTTGAGCACCTGAATTCAATGCAGGAAGGATGCTCACAAAATGATTCGTCGCTATCATCACTGCAGTCCTTTATGAAATTACACAGCAGAGTATAGTGCACTGTTGTGATATCATGCTCGCATTGAAAAATAGTGTTCAGGTGTGTATTCCTTACAGGTTGGTCCGTAACAGAGTCACGCATATCATTCACGTGGTAAATATCACCGCATGACAAAAATGTGTGTGTCACATAACCAGTAGGACACTGTGATATCATCTGCTGTGTGTTATTAACAGCTGTCTGATTTGAATGTAAATGTGCCAGGACAATCTGTGGATGATATTGACCAACAGAACGTATTCTTGTTTCACAAAGTGCCACTTCACCTATATTCTCAATATCTGCAATTTCCCTCGCATATTCAAATTCCATCTGACAAAGAGCACGAGACTCTGCAATCCTTGAAGGGCGATATGATGATTTAGCTTCAAAATGATCCATATTGTAAACCAAGGTGTTGTCAGCCCATTTACGAAACTTACTGTACACAAAAGGCAGGTGCGTCCAGCCTGATAAGTAACCAACAAGTGTCGAAAACCAACTATAATGTTTCAGAATATGTAAAATCTCTTCTTGTTCCTTTCGTGATTTTATCGAAGCTAATCTTCCACCCATCTTTTTACATGCAGTAACCGCCAGGTTGATGTGTAAATGCGAGGATAATATGGTCAGATTGTAACACTTTGTTTGTGAAGCCACCAAACCTTTGCAGTCTGGACTACTGAAAGGGCAAGATCCTGTTTCATCTCGCCCGTCTTCACACTCTGGCTTCAGGTTGCAGTGTAGAAGAGGTTGGAATTTGGAGTAGTGATTTACAGAACAATTGAAAGCACCACTGACTAGCTGTTGGGGTTGATCCGTCACATGCAGGAAAGAAAACATTATCTTGTAATAAACTGGGATGTATGAGTAATGAAACCGTATTTGAAGATAGGAGGTCAGAAAGGCATGAGCTGGTGTTGAACGTTCAGTGCACACGTGAGCAATGCTTTGCTGAGTTGTCTTTGGTTTTCTGTAAATCACCTCCATATTATTATGCTCACTGCACAGTTCTGGTTGGAAAGATTGTTGAACACTCAGCATGATCACACTTCTGTTACCAGTCTCCAGTATTTTATTCAAATATAGACTGTATGTTGTAGAGAAATATGGTATTATTATATGTGCAGAATATTCATATACGTACTTTGAGACAAAATTGTGGGACGTAATTTTCTCTAAATCAATCCTTAGTTGAGGATTGTTGTTGTTTATCATTGACATCTTATTAAATCTAGATTCAAAAATCATTTCTTCAGGGGTATGGTAATTACATTCCAGCTCATAAAAGTAGTCGGTTATTTGTGTTTTCCAGTAACGTTGATCACACCAGTAAGAAAGACGACGGATACGAGCACGGATGAACATACCTTGTGGAGCTGTCACATGCATTTTACAGAAAGTTGTAGAGTCTGTACACACACCGTACACTGCCCCCTGATGTGTGGTGAACTCTGGCAAGTCAGTCTCACAGTCTGACGCATTGAACTGTAGAATAGTGCTGTCTGTCTTGTTTGTCTTCATGAGATGTTCCACCCCTGGACAAACGTTAGTGACGTCTGATGGGGCAGGAATGGTGTTGGCGTTGTGCGGCGTTCCCTGGTGTTTAATGACGTCAGCATGGACATGACGACGGTAACTCAGCAAACCACAAGCCACCAGGAACAACGTCATGTGACGAAACATACCACGTGCAACGGTGGTTTTATCTGGCAGCAGGTCTGAACATTTGGAGTGCTCTTTGTTCTTGTGGTGACTCTGTTGCAGACAGTGCTGTGTGTTGTTTCCTCACCTGATCTCAACACATATTTTAATCACTGTCCAACTTCATCAGAGGAACACAGTAATAGCAAATTGAATGTTTGGGAGCATGTGCATTTCTTTTGCTTATGTTTGTAACAGTTACACCAACAATAAGACATTCATCATCACGTCACTTATGCATGAAAATCAAAATAGAATTACAACCTAATACAAATACAAGTGTGTCCATCTACACTTTCACTCCCCTTCAGACGCACGTTATCAACGTTACTGTTACTGGATTGTGATTTACATTTTCTGCGTATAAGTCCAGACGGATTTTAAACGTTGTACAATAAAGTGTATTTCATCCTCAATCATTCCCATGTGATGACGGGCGCAATAGCCGAGTGGTTAAAGCGTTGGACTGTCAATCTGAGGGTCCCGGGTTCGAATGACGGTGACGGCGCCTGGTGGGTAAAAGGGTGGAGATTTTTACGATCTCCCAGGTCAACATATGTGCAGACCTGCTAGTGCCTGAACCCCCTTCGTGTGTATGTGCAAGCAGAAGATCAAATACGCACGTTAAAGATCCTGTAATCCATGTCAGCGTTCGGTGGGTTATGGAAACAAGAACATACCCAGCATGCACACCCCCGAAAACGGAGTATGGCTGCCTACATGGCGGGGTAAAAACGGTCATACACGTAAAAGCCCACTCGTGTCCATACGAGTGAACGCAGAAGAAGAAGAAGAAGAAGAAGTTCCCATGTGATGCTCCTCATCAATTATATCTCCCGCGTCCTTGCCGTCCCTTCTGCTTATTCCGATCTGTAGTTTATGGCTTCTAGAGACGAACTTTTAAAGTGAATAACAATCATTTACATGAACAGACGAATATAAAATCATTCCCGCCTTCTGAAAACTTCGATGAGCGTTTACTCTCATGTAGCAGTCAGTGAGACCTGGAAGCATGTATTATATTTCGCTTCTCTTGTTGCGTAGTCTGCTGTCACTTCAGCGCTAACAGTTTGATTTATATTTACTGACATTGATCCCAGCACGGTGTGCAAGCTACAAACGTTCGACTTTCATAGATATATTAAATTTCGTATTGTATTGTATTGTATTGCTGTTTAGCCACAACAGATTTTTCTGTGTGAAATTCGGGCTGCTGTCCATAAAATTTTGAGTTTCTGACTTGATTGAGGTAATCACTGTTTTCGGAACAGTTGATCTCTGCTTTCAAGCGTATTTGTTTTTCCTATCAAAGTAGGTTTATTTACAGAATTTTGCAAGGGATAACCAGTCTGTTGCCGTGGGTCCTTTTACATACACAGACCATTTCTAAAGAAATAACTCAAAGCACGTCTTCAAGTTTACAAGGCATCATTGGAAGACTGGAAGTAGATGGCCTTCATGTGAACATGTACGTTGCAAGAGGACAGGCAGCATGCACTAGCTTGATCCTCTGTTCACGTATTCACTGCATCGTTTGCACGTGAGCAAGAAAGCACTGTTCAGAGTTTTAGGGCTGCACTTATTGGTGTTGATTTGAAGACATATCACGCACGGTTTAAGTCTGAAAGTGTCAACCATCCAGTAATTTTTTGTTTGTACCTTTGGCCAGTCAACACTACTGCACACACACTCACACGCTCGCGCGAGCGTGTGCACGTAAACACACACATGCGCGCACGTACGCTCAAATACCTACCACGAGAAGATGACGTCATTCATCAGTTGGGCTGGACTGATACTGTGAAGAAGCAAACGTGAAGAAGATTATGCCTACCTAGTAACCTACCTTTTCTATCTGCATCTTCTATCGTTGAGTTACGCTGCTGGTCAGGCATCTGCTTGGCAGATGTGGTGTAGCGTATATGGATTTGTCCGAACGCAGTGACGCCTCCTTGAGCTACTGATACTGATACTGATTCTATCTGCACGAGAGAGACCGAGAGACAGAGAGAATACGTGAGGTATCTTCAGAGACAATAATGTTGACGTGTCGGTGGAAATAAAATATAGCAAAACAAAGTATCTTTACAAGATAGTTATTTACTTCTTGTTGCTGTTGTTGTTATTGTTGCTATTGTTGTTAACAGAATATGGTGAAAGTTGTTTTTGGCCAGCTCTGTTGGAATATTAATCTTGAGGCAGGTGACGCAAATATCCCAATGTTTGTTGAAGAAGGACGATCAGTTCCATGGGAACCATCATGGCCTCATCTGATTCAGGTCAGTGGTTTTTAGACATCCAAGAAAATATCATGCTGGTCAACATTCTCATTGAAAGCCCGAACTGCGACCTGTTCTGGATCAAATAAGACAGGGGATTATAATATTCATTCCAAACGAAGGTCAAGAAAAGAAAACAGAACAAAATAAAACAAAGATTCTTTGAAATAAATGGCGACCCGTTACTTATTACACAGTATAAAGTAGCCTCTGCACGTGTAGCACAACGTATATAGGATACTTTGTTCTCGACCCCCTCTGAGAAGGCAGACTGAGTGAGACTGGAACTGAGACCGCCACATGTCCCTCCAACGACAGTCCCAGTGAATCTGCTGACGCATCTGTATGTATGTATACATGTATGTCTCTCTCTCTATGTATCTAAGTGTATATATGTATAAATATAATTATATACACATGGACTCTTGATACTAAAACCCAAGGTTAAAAGCTGCACACCACACCCTGACCTGCTGGGCTCACTGAATAATGCAGTGCTACTATAGACTGAATAATACATCGAGCCTAGGTGTCTTCGTTTTCCATTTGAAGGACGCATTGATAAATAATCTTGGTTAACCTTTTAACCTTTAAAACTGCATAGCGTCGGGTGGTGGTTTTAAAAAGCTATCATTTATGTTCACCCTGGTCCTAATGTACCTCCAAAAAGAAAGTTGGTTTGCACAGGATACTTTGGTCTCGACCCCCTCTGAGAAGGCAGACTGAGTGAGACTGGAACTGAGACCGCCACATGTCCCTCCAACGACAGTCCCCGTAAATCTGCCGACACCAAAGACCTTGACACGAACTCTACACAGGCATGGAAGTGAAGGGGAAATCAAATCTGTGGTCACAATGAGGAAAGATACGTAAGACCACCATGAGTTGTTTTAATGAGTAAGGATGAGAATTATAACGATGCTGCTATGGACCTCCATTAAGGTCTGGAGTTATGTGACAAGGCCGTACTCTGCACTTCTGTTTATAACATGTTCCAGGTACAACCAGGCCTGACAGACACAGACAGTACTGGTCACGAAATTTGAGCAACTCTCTCTCCCGAAAGACGTATCCGTAAAGTGGATGGTACTCGAACGTGTGGTCCCAGTCTTCGGATTTGAGTAAACGCCAGAATTAGCTCTCTTTAAGAGCCCCGCTGCCATAGACCGGAAATCCATTTGCCTCTAATGGGGATCAAACCTGCGTTTTCCCAGTCGTTGCCCTGTGACGTTAACCATGTACCACCTCTGTATCGCTGTTTGCAAGGCAGCAGACCGACTACCGTTGCACAGACACGTCAGCAGTCAGGACAGCTGACGGCAGCAGCGGAGTTGGTTCTTCTGTCGTTTGTGGCCTGACGTTTCTCCTCGCTGTGTGTGTCACAACTCATGACAATCACGGGTACAGTTTTGTTTCGTGTGTGCCCTTCCCCATTTCCTCTCCTCACTGGACTGTATAGTTTGTGTGTAGCTCCCTGTTTTACCTTTATTTCCTGCAATCTTGGAATCTTGTTTTTGTGTTCCTGTGCACATAACATTCTCTGAACCGGTTTTCGCTCAGTGCTTGTTTCAAGATATGTTGGGTTTTTTGTGTGTGTTTATTTATTCATTCATTCTGTCATTGAGTCTATCAGTTATTAAGGCTGGAATTGTGGTTATTATTTTATCAGTCAAGTTCTCTGTGTGTGATTGAAAAAATGTATGTGAACTTTGAATTATTTTGGTCTGTGTTTGTGTTGTCTGGGTGTTAGTACTAGGTTGGGTAGACCTTACCTGTCCGCTCTCTTTTTGAGCGTGACAATGTGTCAGACGTCGCTCTTGAAAAGGCCGGGTACACTGCTGTGTCGCCATCCCGTGGGAGCTTGCAGTCTGCAGTAAGTGTTTGCTTGCTTCGTTCGTTTTGTTTTTTCCCGTCCAACAATGGAGCAAGCGCCGCGCCGTCAAAGATGCGGTCAGGCACTTGGCTTCTGATCCACTGTTCAGCGGTGACTAACGTTCGAGGACCTGTTTCCTGTGACCGGGGGAAAGAATCCCATTTGTCACACTCCTCCCAGGTGTGAACAGGTACCTGACCGACTGAGGAAGGTTAAAACGGTGGAAGGTGAGGATTGGGCCCAGCCTCCCTGTGCCGAGCAAAATGGATATGGATTCACTGCCTCGATGGCCGTAAAAGGTTGTAGGACCTTTGACATTTAATCTTTAATCCATGAATTGGAATATTGCAGAGTCACAAGCAGTTCTTTTGGTTCTTGTGCCTACACATGCACACGCGCATGCATAACGTGTTCAAGCGTGAGTATTTGCATACTGGCACATGCTCATGCATACACATGTGCATGCATATGCATCGGTTGTACAGGCGAAAGTACATACCTACTAACTTAACAAGCGTGTGTACACACAAGCACTTTGCATGCGTCACTTGCATGATTATGGGTACCTACAATCAACACACACGCCGATACAGCTTGCAGCTTGCCTAACAGTCTGAGTACACACTCATTAACTCACTCAGTACGGCCAGTCCTCTCTTCTCTACACAGACCCCTCGGATGTCCAGTGGGTGTCTGAATGACCCAACCTTTAGCTTCCGTCGTCAGAACTGTGGTATTCTTTGTCAACATTCACCTCTTCAGTATAAGAGCGTTCCGCTTGCAATATTTTGATGATGGTAATTGGGATGAAACGCTGTTAACGTCGTCTCTTTCGCCGTTTGTATGGAGAGAGTTAAGACACGTGTATGTTTACATGCATGCATTCATGTACTTGCATGGGCCTGCAATCTAAGGAAGTGTATTCTCGGCAATGGATATTGTCTGTGGTCGCGAAACACATATGGAGACATATGGTCGCGAAATACATATGAAGCAGATGAAGACATTGATATCATACGGATGTTTTTCCTACAGCAGAGAGAAAAAAGAAACTGTGTGGCTATGTCTGCAAGGTAAGGATCGATGGCAGTGTTTGCAGCATATTTATTTCACAGATGCAACATGATATTAGCAGTGACAACAACAACAACAACAACAACAAAAAAGTTGTAGTAATGGTGACTGTCGTTCCATGAAATTTGCTAACAGAAATGCGAAGTGTTGTGTCTCCCTCTCTCCCTCTCCCCTTTTTACCACCCCCTACCCTCTCCAGCACTGTCTCTCCCTCTCCCTCTCTACCACCCCCTACCCTCTCCAGCACTGTCTCTCCCTCTCCCTCTCTACCACCCCCTACCCTCTCCAGCACTGCCTATCCCCCTCTCCCTCTCCCTCTCTACCACCCCCTACCCTCTCCAGCACTGCCTATCCCCCTCTCCCTCTCCCCTCTCTACCACCCCCTACCCTCTCCAGCACTGCCTATCCCCCTCTCCCTCTCTACCACCCCCTACCCTCTCCAGCACTGCCTATCCCCCTCTCCCTCTCCCCTCTCTACCACCCCCTACCCTCTCTCCCGCTCCCTCTCTCCCTCCCCCCTCTCTACCACCCCCTACCCTCTCTAGCACTACCTATCCCCCTCTCCCTCTCTCCCGCTCCCTCTCTCCCTCCCCCCTCTCTACCACCCCCTACCCTCTCTAGCACTACCTATCCCCCTCTCCCTCTCTCCCGCTCCCTCTCTCCCTCTCCCCTCTCTACCACCCCCTGCCCTCTCCAGCACTGCCTATCCCCCTCTCACTCGCGATTTCACTTCATTCGCTTTCATTTCATATCACACACGATCTACTCACACATAAAAAGATAACGATGTTGATACCTAACCCAATTTCAGTGCAACAATGTCCAGAGGAAAAACAACAACAAAGTAATGGAAACATAAATTGATAAATTCACGATAAGTTTCAGTTAGACAATCTCATAGAACAAATTTCAGCTAAGATGTTCATACGAATTATGAGAGAACATAAACCTCTTCCTCTGCCTTTTTAATTCTTTTTTTTTTCTGTACTCGGGTTGTTGTTTTTTCCCCACCAATTTCTCTTCTTTGTTGCTCTTTTTGTGTTCAGTTTTCATATTGTCCTTGTTCCTCTTTTTATTTCTTTCATCATCATCATCATCATCATCTTCTTCTTCTTCTTCTTTTGCGTTTTCTTTCCATCATTTTTCTTTCTTTCTTTCTCTTCTGTTGCTGTTTCTTCTTTTGTTACGTGTGTTTTGTACGTATTCCAAGCAGTGACACAAATGGCAATATCGTATGACCAAAGGAAAAAAAAAACACTAAAAAAACACACACACAAAAAAAAAACTTGGCACATAAATCTGCACACATACACTCATATCCCATATATTTGCACACATAATCAGAGTAGACTATGATTAATCAATTCACCACAGTGAAAAAAAAATGTTTAAAAATCAAGAGCAATGAAATAACAGGAAAAAGTGTGGGTGTCCATCGTATAATGACTTACTGGACATAAAGATCGTCGAGCACCACGAAAGTAGCGGTAAGGGTGATAACTTTTTACAGGTGATAGCTTTTTCCGGACCCTTTCATAACCCGGCCTCCTCGTCTGTAAAAGGAAGCAGTCGGAAGTCCATTGTGCTTTGCTTCTGTCTAACTACATTGAAACCACTGATCGAGCTAGGTTATTAACATTCTTGTCTACAGGTATTTTATACATCTGGTTTTGTGATGTATTTAACTAACAGGAATTTATGACGTAGATCTTTGTAAGTGGGACACTCAAAGAGAAAGTGCTTCTCGTCCTCAACGACGGTACAACAAACGGGTCAAAACGGTAAGTTTACTCAGGTAATTGTCGACGAACATTACGACAAAGAGAACTATAAAGAGGACAAAGTAAACCAACACACACACACACACACACACGCACACACAGTGGAGAGAGAGAGAGACAGAGACAGAGAGATAACGATACAGATAGTAAATTCAGCAAGACCATGGCCCCATTTGAATGGGTGATTATTACTTTTTTTTTCGTGGGAATACATTATAAAGCTTATATTGTTTCTACATGCATACTGAAATCAATGATACATTAAGCATATAGCGTTCCTGCATGCATACATAAATCGATAAAAAAAAACAAAAAAAACCCAACTACATCTAAAATTGACTTGTCAATGTAAGTGGTAAGATTCGAAATAATGTTTTCATCTGTTGAAGACAGAAGTAACTCTAACCGAAAATTGACCGGTCTTTTATAAAAAAAAAAAATAAATAAATAAATAAAAAATAAAAAACTGAACGGATTGATTATATTTTCGTCTCTAATATAGGACAACATGACACAAGCGGACTTCATCTCGTTTTGCAGATCTACATAAGAGGCATACCATATCATTTACAGCACAGGTTTTGCATCCTTTACTGTACACAGTATTATCGGAGACATCGAAACGAAACTTTGTGACGGAACTTTTTTTTTCTTAAAAAAAAAAAAAAAAAAAAAAAAAATTTGTATTTCTTTTTATCACAACAGATTTCTCTGTATGAGATTCGGGTTGCTCTCCCCAGAGAGAACGCGTCGCTACACAACAGCACCACCCAATTTTTTTGTATTTTTCCCGCGTGCAGTTTTATTTGTTTTTCCTGTCGAAGTGGTTTTTTCTACAGAATTTTGCCAGGAACAACCCTTTTGTTGCCGTGGGTTCTTTTACGTGCCCTAAGTGCATGCTGCACACGGGACCTCGGTTTATCGTCTCATCCGAATGACTAGCGTCCAGACCACCACTCAAGGTCTAGTGGAGGGGGAGAACATTTCGGCGGCTGAGCTGTGATTCGAACCAGCGCGCTCAGATTCTCTCGCTTCCTAGGCGGACGCGTTACCTCTAGGCCATCACTCCACATGAAACGGTTCGTATTCGTTTCTAAATATGATTCCAGCAGATAATTCGTTTTCAACAATTGGAACAAAGAAAATCTGTCTCTGTTTTGGACATTTTAGTTCCACTCCTGCCATCTGCAATCTGTTTCACGATCTTTAAAACAAGTCAGAAAACTACGAACACATCCAACACCATGGTTAAGCCACACAAATGTAAAACCGTAACTGCAGGCACACTAGAAAGTTGTTTACACATGTTTCCTTACTTCTGCCATCCAGTTCAAACATCAATTTATAACACTTCGGCAGACAATCTACCTTCATTTAGTTCAACCAGAGAGAGAGAGAGAGGGAGAGGAGAGAGATAGACAGACAGACAGACAGAAACAGAGAGTTTACTTTTGTCATTTACTTTTCGTATTCTTTGAAACTGACACTTGATGTGACACTGACAGATAAATCAAGTCATAAATAATGGTAGTTTTTTGGTTTTTTTGTTGTTGTTGTTGTTTTCAAATAAATGAGTTATGTACAAATATCTGTTATGATGTATGTGGTCGGGGAAATCCCTCAACCCGACAGAAATAACAGATATGCCGTGTCTTTGAGTGTCTTCGTGTTTCTGCGTGCACCTATGTACGTTGACAGCTGTATAAATCATCTCCTCGCAGAGGTTTTAATGATCAATAGCTCATTCTTCTGTGTGTCTTTCCCTCTTTCCGTTTCTGTTCTTATAGCATGTTTGCCCGCGCGCGTATATGTGTATGCATGTGTGTTTGCATGCGTGTGCGTACATGTGCGTATGCTAACGTGCGTGCGTGTATGTGTGTGCGCGCTTGTGTGTGTGTGCGTGTGTGTGTGTGCGTAGATGTGTGTGTACATGTGCGTGTGTGTGTATTATGTGTGTGTGCGTGGTTGTGTGTGTGCGTGAATGTGCGCGTGTGTGTGTGCCCCAACAGAACATATAATGCCCCACTTACTGCATTTTGACTGTGCTGGCTTTCGTGGTCAGGTGATTTCTTTCCAGTGCTTGGGTTTATAGTTTGTGTGTTGACCTCTTTCAGACCTTTGTTGTTTATTTCGGTGTGTGCTTTGGTCACCCAGTGGATGGCTTTCAAAAATAACATGTCTAAAATAATATTGTGATAATCTGTTCATTGACTACTTTTCGATCGGGCAGTTGTAATACATTTAACTACCTTTCCGTGCATTTGGTTTGGGTACATTGAATATATTTTTAAGTTTGTTTTAAACCAGACGTAACATTCTAAAGATATTGTGGTATTAAAATACATTGCAACGGGCAATGTTTTCAAATCTGAAATGAGAGAGAGAGAGAGAGAGAGAGAGAGGGAGAGACAGAGAGGTGGGAGAAGGTGAAGTGGAGGGGGCGGGGGGGGGGGGGGGGGGGATTTCGATGATATGAATAGACCATTGTGTGATTGATCAATTAGATAATCCCGTGTTTAACAATGCTACTTAAAACAGACGCAAGAGCACTAACGACTGCAATGACCATAGAAAAAATGGGAATCATATGAAGTTGTTCAATGGTCGAGTTATTATGTGCACATGTGTGTGTGTGTGTGTGTGTGTGTGTGTGTGTGTGTGTGTGTGTGTGTGTGTGTGTGTGTGTGTGTGTGTGTGTGTGTGTGTGTGTGTGTGTGTGTGTGTGTGTGTGAATATTTATATTTATACTCTGTAACTATTCAAACTACAGACCATACCACGCTCCTGTTGTGTTGTGTTGCAGTTTATTGCAGTGTATTGCATCACTTTTTATCACAACAGATTTCTGGGAGTGAAATTCGGTCTGCTGTCCAAGAGGACAGAGCCTCACCACAGTGCAGCGCAATCTTTCGGGATTCTCTTTTTCCTCTCTGCATGTGCACTAAGTGTATGCTGCACACGAGATCTCGGTTTGTCGTTTCACCCGAGAGACTAGCACCCGGAGCACCACTCAAGGTCTTATGGAGATGGGAAAAAAGATTCCCGGTGTGCATTAGTGATTCCAACCCGTGTGCACTAGCTTTCTAGTCAGGTACGTTGCAACTAGGCCACAGCTCCAGACCAGTGCGCTTCCAAACATCCTACAATTGAGGTAGGTCAGTGCTATGGCTTTGCAATGCTAAAATTTTACATCCCGACAAGATAACCACGTTCATCACCAGACTGTCGTATTCTCAAAATTCTGCTTATCAGGACACAGTATTTCAGTCAAAATTCCTTTTCATTCATCGTTCCCACTCAGTTAGAACCCCTTACCATATAGATTAAGACAGTCCTAGTCAATTTTCTGCTTCATTTCCAACTTCAAAACTCATTTATTTTATATTAAAAAAAAAACACAACTGCTTTAAACGATTGTCATGTATATCTGTCGCTCTGTCTGCAACTGTCATATCAGAGACTGACATAAGCTTACAGATGGGTCAACAGCAAGGTGAGAACTGCATAATAAATGGTTTCTCCATAACAATGGGAATTCATGTACAGCTTAGTTTTTCGTGAAGGACTATAACTGTCAAACTAGGAAGCAGGATCGCACTAGCTCTTAGTGAAGGACTATAACTGTCAAACTAGGAAGCAGGATCGCACTAGCTCTTAGTGAAGGACTATAACTGTCAAACTAGGAAGCAGGATCGCACTAGCTCTTAGTGAAGGACTATAACTGTCAAACTAAGAAGCAGGATCGCACTAGCTCTTAGTGAAGGACAATAACTGTCAAGCTAGGAAGCTGGATCGCACTAGCTCTTAGTGAAGGACAATAACTGTCAAACTAGGAAGCAGAATCGCACTCGCTCTTAGTGAAGAACTATAACTGTCAAACTAGGAAGCAGGATCGCACTAGCTCTTAGTGAAGGACAATAACTGTCAAGCTAGGAAGCTGGATCGCACTAGCTCTTCGTGAAGGAATATAACTGTCAAACTGCGAAGCAGGATTGTACTCGCTCTTCGTGAAGGACTAGAACTGTCAAACTAGGAAGCAGGATTGTACTCGCTCTTCGTGAAGGACTAGAACTGTCAAACTAGGAAGCAGGATTGTACTCGCTCTTCGTGAAGGACTAGAACTGTCAAACTAGGAAGCAGGATCGCACTAGCTCTTAGTGAAGGACTAGAACTGTCAAACTAGGATGCAGGATCGCACTCGCTCTTAGTGAAGAACTGTAACTTTCAAACTAGGAAGCAGGATCGCACTAGCTCTTAGTGAAGAACTATAACTGTCAAACTAGGAAGCAGGATCACACTAGCTCTTAGTGAAGGACAATAACTGTCAAGCTAGGAAGCTGGATCGCACTAGCTCTTCGTGAAGGAATATAACTGTCAAACTGCGAAGCAGGATTGTACTCGCTCTTCGTGAAGGACTAGAACTGTCAAACTAGGAAGCAGGATTGTACTCGCTCTTCGTGAAGGACTAGAACTGTCAAACTAGGAAGCAGGATTGTACTCGCTCTTCGTGAAGGACTAGAACTGTCAAACTAGGAAGCAGGATCGCACTAGCTCTTAGTGAAGGACTAGAACTGTCAAACTAGGATGCAGGATCGCACTCGCTCTTAGTGAAGAACTGTAACTTTCAAACTAGGAAGCAGGATCGCACTAGCTCTTAGTGAAGGACTATAACTGTCAAACTAGGAAGCAGGATCACACTAGCTCTTCGTGAAGGACTATAACTGTCAAACTAGGAAGCAGGATCGCACTAGCTCTTCGTGAAGGACTATAACTGTCAAACTAGGAAGCAGGATCGCACTAGCTCTTAGTGAAGGACTAGAACTGTCAAACTAGGAAGCAGGATCGCACTAGCTCTTCGTGAAGGACTAGAACTGTCAAACTAGGAAGCAGAATCGCACTAACTCTTAGTGAAGGACTAGAACTGTCAAACTAGGAAGCAGGATCGCACTAGCTCTTCGTGAAGGACTAGAACTGTCAAACTAGGAAGCAGGATCGCACTAGCTCTTCGTGAAGGACTATAACTGTCAAACTAGGAAGCAGGATCGCACTAGTTCTTAGTGAGGGACTATAACTGTCAAACTAGGAAGCAGGATCGCACTAGCTCTTAGTGAAGGACTAGAACTGTCAAACTAGGAAGCATGATAACTGTCAAACTAGGAAGCAGGATCGCACTAGCTCTTCGTGAAGGACTATAACTGTCAAACTGCGAAGCAGGATCGCACTAGTTCTTAGTGAAGGACTAGAGCCCTAGACACAGTGCATATGAATTCACTGCCTTCCAATGCCGAGCCCTAGATACAGTGCATATGATATCACTGCCTTCCTATGCCCAGCCCTAGACACAGTGCATATGAATTCACTGCCTTCCTATACTCATCCTTAGACACAGTGCACATGAATTCACTGCCTTCCTATGCCAAGCCCTAGACAAAGTGCATATGAATTCACTGCCTTCCTATGCCCAGCCCTAGACACAGTGCATATGAATTCACTGCCTTCCTATGCCCAGCCCTAGACACAGTGGATATGAATTCACTGCCTTCCTATGCCCAGCCCTAGACACAGTGCACATGAATTCACTGCCTTCCCATGCCGAGCCCTAGACACAGTGCATATGAATTCACTGCCTTCCTATGCCCAGCCCTAGACACAGTGCATATGAATTCACTGCCTTCCTATGCCCAGCCCTAGACACTGCATATGAAGAGACTTCCAAGCCAGCTCAGCACCACTGCTGAGTCATTTTAATGGTGCTGAGTGGTGGCTGCTCTGATTCAATGCACACAAGACCTGATTCTGTGCCTGACTGATCAGCTATCTTGGCATTGGCAGTGTGTGTTGAGTGGTGGCTGTTAGCTATCTCGGCATTGGCAGTGTGTGTTGAGTGGTGGCTGTTAGCTATCTCGGCATTGGCAGTGTGTGTTGAGTGGTGGCTGTTAGCTATCTCGGCATTGGCAGTGTGTGTTGAGTGGTGGCTGTTAGCTATCTCGACATTGGCAGTGTGTGTTGAGTGGTGGCTGTTAGCTATCTCAGCATTGGCAGTGTGTGTTGAGTGGTGGGTGTTAGCTATCTTGGCACTGGCAGTGTGTGTTGAGTGGTGGCTGTTAGCTATCTCGGCATTGGCAGTGTGTGTTGAGTGGTGGCTGTTCAGTTATCTCAGCATTGGCAGTGTGCGTTGAGTGGTGGCTGTTAGCTATCTCGGCATTGGCAGAGTGCGTTGAGTGGTGGCTGTTAGCTATCTCGGCATTGGCAGTGTGTGTTGAGTGGTGGGTGTTCTGGTTTAATACACACAAGACATCACCTCTTAAGCCGCATGCTGGCGCCATTAATCACTCAGTTGCAGTGCCAGAGCGAACGAGATCCTCGCCTGGAGAAGAATCTGGCACCACTGACGTCCCTCCAACGGCGATTCCCATGAACCTGCAGGCACTTGGAACTTTGATACAAACCCGTCACGGGCATGGAAGTGAAACTGAGGTCATAATGAGAGGTGGACAGAAAAAGCTGCAGATTGGAACGATTCTTCTAAATGTGTATGCTGTAGATGAGGATGACGGCGATACTGTATGGAAATCAGTTCAGGATTTGTGTATGTTTATGTGAGGGGTGTGTGCATGGATTTCGAGACAGTGCTGTTCTCTTAACTGCGGTGTATACTTTCTTTTCTAACTATATCCCAGCAGCTAGGGAATGAGAGAGATATCAACACCTTCGGTGTTAGTAGATTACTTGTGAACACATTGCTTTTAGAATAAAAACGCCTACATAGGAAAAGTAGACTGCTGCTTCCTGTGTTGTGTTGATGCCACATAGCGAAGCTGGAGTGTCCTCCCCAATTAACAGAGCAATGGTAAGTAGATAATCTATCATGGAGGACAGACTGTTACCCAGGCAGCTGGTCCCCCTGTCCAAGTCGTCAAAATAGTCCAGTGACTATACTTGCTTCTGGTGCCATCGCAGGAATTGTCAGAGCTTTTTCCGTGTACAGCCTCGGACTGTCTCAGGGACTGTTTTCTGAGGGTTGACCCCTGATGCCTCTCCCAAAAGGATGGGTTTCATCTATTGCCCCCCCCCCCCCCCCCCCCGGCCTCCCTCCACCCTCTTACTCCCTTACTCACTAGTTCTGGCTCTATCTGACTTCTTCCTGTTTCCCAAAAATGAAATCCCATCTCCCTGGGCGCCGTGTTGGGAGTGATGATGACGTCATTTAATGCCGTTACGGCATTTTGGGAGGTGCAAGATGCAACCATCTCCCATACAAAGATAGCAATGCTTGAACGCTGCTGGACAAAGTGCTTTCCACCCATGGGAGACTATATTGAAAAGTAGGGAAAGTCATGCTTCTCCAGCCAGCCAAGCCTTCTTGGTGAGGCTGTGAACCTTTTGACCTACCCTCGTACACTTTCAATGGGAATCTTTCCAAAACAGAAGAGAAAGAAGGAGACTTCAAAGTGAGGCAGACCTTTTCGTGGTGTTCACTGCAGATAAAGAACAAAAAACCAGTACTACGTCGGCAAAAAACTTTGCAGTTGCTGAACACATTGATACACCTAACCAGGGACAGTTCCGAAAGACTATCTAGATGAGAGAAACGCATAAAAGCCAGGAAAATCAGGTTCCAGCCCAGGAAGATGCAAGATCCAAATTTTCCCGAAACAAAATGATTGAGGGACTGCATAAAGACTGGTGACCAGCAGATAAAAGCCTGGGTGAATACTGGGGCCCCTGTCTCTGTGATACAGTTTCAGTTTCAGTTTCAGTAGCTCAAGGAGGCGTCACTGCGTTCGGACAAAACCATATACGCTACACCACATCTGCCAAGCAGATGCCTGACCAGCAGCGTAACCCAACGCGCTTAGTCAGGCCTTGAGAAAAAAAACAAACAAACAAACAAACAAACAAAAAAACCAAAAAAACACCCCAACAACAACAACAACAAACAACAACAACAAAAAAAACCAAAAAACAAAACAAAAAACAAAAAACAACCACAAAAAAACCCACAAAAAACGGGGGAATAAATAATAGATAAGCTTGCATAAATAAATAAATAAATAAATAATAATTATAGAAAAAGGTAGTAGTAATAATATTAGTAATACTAATAAAATGATAATAATAAAACATAAATAAATAAATAAATAAGACAACAATGGTGATAAATAAGCGAATAAATGTAAAATATGAAGACACACATTCACACATACACCCACACATGCATAACAGAAATGCACCAAACATGCAGTTTCACATATATGAAAGCACAGTCAAATACATATAAACGTAAATGAGCTCCAACACACACACACACACACACACACACACGCATTACCGTGCACCTCCTCTACCCCCCTCCTCCACACACTCATTTCTAGTCTAAGTATCGCAGCTTCCACGGCACACACACACACACACACACACACACACACACACACACACACATACACAAACACACACTCACAGAGATGAACACTTACTTGTACAAGCACATATGAAAGCACAGTCAAATACATATAAACGTACATGAGCTCCAACACACACACACACACATTACCTTGCACCTCCTCTACCCCCCTCCTCCACACACTCATTTCTAGTCTACGTATCGCAGCTTCCACGGCACACACACACACACACACACACACACACACACACACACACACACACACACACACACACACACACAAACACACACTCATAGAGATGAACACTTACTTGTACAAGCACACACACATTCGCCCATATCTCCCACCCCCAACCCCACACACGTACATACAAAGATATATATATATATATATATATATATATATATATATACGTTCCAATATCCTGTTGCTCCCACAGTGTAGGCATGCATACACACATACCTCATCCTCTACCCCACCTCCCCCCGCACTCCAACCTCCCCTCACACACACACACACACACACACACGTACACATATCTCTCCTGACACTTGTGTACACTTTCACTCTCGCGCATTCACAAACGCACTCAAAAGCACAGACCCACACATACACACATACACAGACAGCCGCCACTGACTGGCCGCAAGAGGGATGGGAAAAGATCTCTGATGCCAAGAACGTGGCGTCTAGTGTGTTGCTCAGTCTATTGTATTTGGAAAGGCCCACAGAGACTCTGTTCCGTTTTGAAGAAATTTGCGCAATGTTGGTTTGGAAATGATGCCGATATTTGTTTGATTTGCAAAGCATCGTGCTCTACCTTTCATGTTAGACTTGCGGCCGCTCCCTCTCTCTGCTTTTATTTCTTTGAGGCGATCGATGGTGTGATGACCTTGTACCTGTTCTTTTTGTATTCTTTGACTTTTCTGAGGATTTCCGATTTTCCTAGATGTAGGCCGCTCGTTGGTGTTGCGTTACCAGCAAGTCTGTCAGCTCGCTCATTTCCCTTAACACCTGCATGTCCCGGGCAGTATGACCATGTGAGTTTTTTCATCTGAAAGTTGCGCATTGCGTTATGCCACTCTGGGCTTCCCATTCCGTTTTCAATTTTCTGTATGAGGTTCATTGAGTCGGTTAGAATCATGGCATGTTGGTTTCCGGGCGTATGGATGGACGATAGCCACTGGAGGGCATATGTCACAGCTTCAACTTCCATCGTTAGGCTGGAGGTTGTGACTTTGTAGGCAGCATTCTCTTCCCAAATTGTTTTTCCATTTTGTTTCGCAGTGAATCCCCAACCAGACTGGTCTTTGGTGACTGAGCCATCTGTGTATATGATGATGTCCTCTTCTTTACTGTTTTCTTCTATAAGCAGCTTCACTTCCGCATCAGTTTTGCCCTCTGGCCATTCCCGACAATGTCTTCCTAGAGTGGGTGAAATGACTGTGTTGAATAGATGGTTGAGGTTTTCGGGGTTTTTCTCCCATTCTTTTGTTTCTTTCAGGTCTTGTAGTCGGCATACTAGCTGGATTGTGTCTTCTGCTTGCCCCATCCATGATCTTCCTCGTCCTAGACGGCTGCCTTTTGGTTCTTTGACTGCGTCATGCAGTGGGTTTTGAGGGTTTTCTAATGCTTTGAAGTAGGTCTTGACCTGTTCTAACTTGTTTCTGGCCTGCACTGAAGGAAGGTCAAGCAGGTATCGCATGGTTTCTGTGGGCGTGTCTTTTGTTGTTCCAAGGATCAGCCTCATAGCTTCATTTTGGACTCTTTCTAATTTTAGGAGGTTGCTTTGAGACGGTGTTGTTAGCCCAAGTCCGTAGTCGATCACACTGAGGACGAGTGATTGGTATAGCAGGAAGAGGTGGCGTTGTTCAATTCCTTTGGTTGCCATTGCTTTTAAGACTGAAAGGCCCTTTTTGCATTTGAGAACAGTATTTTCCGTATGTTTTCTGAAGGTCAGCATCCTGTCGAAGTGTATTCCTAGGTAGCGTAGGCATTCAGTTTTCTCAATTTGAATCCCATCGAATGACACAGAAGGTGGTGATTTGCTCGCGGTTTTGTTGTTGAGGGTGCACAGCAACGTTTGGGCTTTCGCTGGATTGATGGAAGATCCTGTGTCTTTGCACCATTGAGCAATATTGTTTAGTTGTTTCTGGATGGCTTCAGTTCTTTCCTGAGCATTTTTCGAAGTTTTGAAGACCAGGCCGTCATCCGCAAGGGTAAGCACCCGAGCAATTCCATTGTTGTTTAAGTCTGCAAGGCCCTTCGTGTAGACATTGTAGAGGACAGGAGAGAGCGGAGACCCTTGTGGCAGTCCCATGGATAGTTTAGAAGGTGCAGACATCCAATCTCTGAGGCGTAGGACGACGGTTCTTTCCTGAAGCGCTGCTGCTATCCATCTTGTCAGTGTCAAACTTACTCCATACCTTAGTAGCAGCTCCATGAGGTGCGCAAACTGGACTTTATTGTAGGCATCTTCAAGGTCAATTGCTACTGCTAGTGTTTCTTCTTTTCTTTGAAATCCTTCATACACCTCATATGCAAAAGCAGCTGCATTTTCCCATGTGGACTTGCCTGTTCTGTAACCACCTTGATTTGAAGGGAGAATGTGCCTGTGTTCAAGATCCCTTGCAAGTTTCCTGGCTATCATGCGTTCCATGAGCTTTCCAACAATGTTTTGCATGGTTAGGATCCGGTAGCCGCTTACCTGACGATGGTCCTTTCCTGGTTTTGGTATGGGTTTTAAGAAGCTGTGTGTCCAGTCCTCCGGCACCTGTCCATTGTGGAAACTGTTTTGATATAGATTGAAAAGTTTGCTTCTGTCTTCTTCCTATAGCTCCTTGATGTCTGAGTAACGAACTTTGTCTGGGCCAGGAGCCGATTCTTTCTTGCATTTAGCTATTGCCTCGTTTAGATCATCCATTGTCAAGTCATCATCAGGTCCAGTCTGCATAAGGGTTTGGTTTAACTCCTCAACATATTTCTTTTTCTCATCTAAGTTTCTTTGATCACTCTGTTGTATGAAACGTTTGAGCAAGGCAGATCCTTTTTCTTCATTTGTCTTAAGCTTGGTTCCGTCAGTGTCTAACATGTCTGGGGTTGTTGTTCTGCACGTTTTCCCTTCCATGCGACGATAAAATTGCCAGAACTCTGTCAATGTTGTGTCATAACTGAGTGCCTCGCAAAACTGTTTCCACTTGTCATTTTTGGCCTCTTGAGCAATGACTTCAAACTGTTTAGTTTTTTCTTTCATTTTTGTTTCAATATCTTTGTCCGGAGATGGTTTTGTTCTTTCTTTTTGCCAAAGTTTAACAGCCGCATGTTTTTCTATCCAGGCTCTCTCTGTGTCGGTATTCCACCATGGGGGCTGAATAGTTTGCATCCTGTTCAGTGCCGTTCTTTTGTTTCTTCTGCGTCTTAATTTTTCGATGACGGTTGTCTCTTTGGTTTCATACTGAAATGGATCACGCAGTTTCATACAGGGTTTATCGGACAGTTTCTGTAGACTGAAAGCTACCGGGAGGTGGTCGCTGCCTTGGTATGGAAGCGTCTCTGCATTCATTTCTGCTCTGAATTTTGGAGATGTTAGAGCGATGTCGATCACACTGTCACTGTCCCCTTGTCTTGTTCCAAGGCGAGTTGGGGATGTGGTTGTTAAAGGGCTAAGAAGAATTTCCCCTATCATTCCTTCAAGTGCGAGTCCTTGTGGGTTGGTGTTCCGCTGGTCCCATAACTTCGATCTTGCATTGAGGTCTCCACAGATAATGACCGAGTCTCCAAGTTCGTTCTCTATTTCCTCTAAAAAGGCCCAATCCTCTTGTGTTGTGCAGGTTCCTGGGTGAACGTAGGCATTGATGAGCACGATGCTTTTGTGAACTCCGTCAGGTTTTTCAAGATGCACCCCCAATAATTCACATGAGTTGCTACACCATTTCTCTAGATTTATGGTGGAAACTTTGTTTTTTAGGTTTTTGTTCAGTATGATTGATACCCCTCTTCCTTCATTCCTTTGAAAGACTGTGAAATTCTCAAAATGTATTGGTCTGTCTGCACTTGTCCTGGTCTCTTGGAGACATAGAATGTCAAAATCATATGCCAATTTCTCAATTGTTGAGATTCTCATTCTTGCGCTGGAACAATTCCAACTGCCGATTCTAAAGAATTTCTTTGACAGCCGCTCTGCTTTTTTTCATTCCGCTACCTAAGCACGATCTTTTCCCACCTCTTTTGCCACGCCTGTTTTGGGGTTTGGGGGATCTGAATTTATGTCTCGTGCTATGCAGCTGATCCCCGAGGTGCACGCGAGACAGGGTTTTTTTTTGTATCCATAGAAGGGTGTTCTACGTGGTGAGGGAAAATATTCGGTCACCCTGACAGAGCCTCTTATCAGGGAAGGGCAATGGATGTCCATCTGTGTGGAGTCCGTCAGCCTGGTGTCGCCCTAAGGCCAGACTGCATACAGTTAGTGACTGTTTAACCCAACAGCCATTCATCCCATTGGTACTGTATGAAAGCCGTGGGATTGGGGATTTTTGTCGGGTTGTCTCCTCTATGCCAGTGGAAGGGTGCATATGGGTATTGTTTCATAGCAGCTTCTATTTTGCAGAAAATAAAGGTTATTCTCTCAATAATTTACTAATAGTTCAAAGATTAAACAATAACGTGATAACAAATTATTGATCAAAATCACTGTGATACATCCTGGCATATTGAAGAGGGTTCATGAAAGTGACTGGCAAACCCTAGAAAGCAATTTGCAGTTTTTGTCTCTGTTTGGTAGCAAGTATTTTTATCAGAAGTTTGGGGACCAAACTTTATTTGGAAAGTGGGTTGGTGGTAGATGCACAGGAATAGAAGCTGCAATTATTCTGTGGGAGAGTTATTTCCCTTCGGCTATCATAATTAGCAATTCCACGTTTATTGTTCATAGCTCTTTTGTTCCTTCTTATATTCTGATACATCATTTCTGTGGGGATATTTGGGTGTGTATTCGCATTTTAGTTTATCTAATCTATATTTAGTTCAGGCTTGAAACTTTTCTTTTCTGTGACATAGGTGACCGCCTTTTCTGAGTATAACTTTCTCATAGTCGGCTCTTTGAGAACGTGGCGAGAGAAACAATCGTATGCAGAGGACCTCCCTGCAGTGAGGGAAGCAGAACCTGTTGGGAGCGAGTGGACGGGAGTGACACCTGGCTGCTGGAGGCCTGCTGACGAGGGCTGAACGCGGACCAGCAGACCCTGAGGGCTGTGGACAGCCCGCACTGAACAACAGGACCGAACGGACGGAACGCCCCCCACCCCCATCCCCAACCTGGCTGCTGGAGGCCTGCTGACGAGGGCTGAACGCGGACCAGCAGACCGTGAGGGCTGTGGACAGCCCGCACTGAACAACAGAACGGAACGGACGGAACGCCCCCCACCCCCACCCCCAACCTGGATGCTGAGGGTCTGCTGACGTCACCGTGATGAAACGTTGCTGACTTGAGGTGTCAGAGCGAGCTGCCAGCCAGCCAGGGAGACGGGCAGCTGGCTCGAGTGCTGCCGGGGAGAGTCAGCCAGCTACACAAACCTGGAACGAGATTTCTGATGAAAGAATGGAAAAGTCTAGCCTGGCAGCTTCTTTCTTTTTTCTGTCTAATAACACCTTTAACACTGATGTAACTTCAGGTAGAACCCTAACCTTTATTTGACATAGCTTCCTTCATTTAGAGTCCCAATTCTTTGTGCTTGTGGTGGGAGATCTGTGCATTTGTGGCCATCGCTAAACTACAATCCACACTCACCGTCCATTCTAGGCATACATCAAAGCGAGATAATTCTGCAACGTGATTCCATTTTCAGACGTAAGGAAATGATTTCCAGATACAATAACACACACACACACACACACACACACACACACACACACACACACACACACAGATAGAGAGAGAGAGAGAGAGAGAGAGAGAGAGAGAGAAATATATGTATATGTATATATATATAATTATATATATATATACATACATAATATTATATGCATATATATATATGCATATATATATATATATACATATATATATATATATATATATATATAGAGAGAGAGAGAGAGAGAGAGAGAGAGAGAGACTGATGAGTAATAATTATTTGATTGAACATTTTGATCAACTGATATGCTGTCCAGTTGGGTAGTCTAACTGATGTAGTATTTCACATATCGGTAATTTGAATCACCTTTCCTGCATTATTGGCAAACTCGATCAATCATAGAACCTGAAGAGCTCACTGTCGTGATGACGTCACAATCTGCTGGCTACGTCACAGTGAGGGGAAACGTCAGCAGTGATGGCGCCCGGTTCTTGTGGAGAAGTGTGTCTGTACCACCAAGGCATGCAGTCATGATCAGTTTCACAGACCATGGGTTGAAGGCACCAGCCATGCAGGTGTGTGGTCCTGACGACCAGTTTGATAGTTCCCTCGCGAGGTTGAAACCCTGCAAAAAGAGGATCTGGGAGAGAGGCGATTATATGTATGATACTGCTTGCATGTACATGATATCAACGTTCAGTGTTCAAGTTGTCAGAGATTACCATATTAGTACAAGTTTCTTTCAGTTTTTCTTTTCTTTTTTTAATACAAGTAGATTGCCTCAAAAGTTAACTAATGGTTTATGGAACTGTTCTGTGGATGACTACCCCAGTTTTCAACACCATATGGAATGTAACCTGAAGACAGAATGTGAAGATGGACGGGATGAAAATGAACACTGTCCCTTCAGCAGTGCTGACTGCCATGGGATGATAGCGCTTTGTAATCGTTGCTACGAAGTTGTGGATATTCCTCCAGGGTTCAATGGCAATGAAAGTAATGCTAATGATAGGGCTGATGCTTACTGCATCTCAATAGGAGGAATATTAAGTTTACCAAAGTGCTTGTACGACTTGTATAGCACACTACGAAGCAAAGTGCAGATGCATCCATCACGGATTTCATCAATTCTTACTGGTTTATATTCAAATTATGAGTCATCACCTAATATGTATCGGCATAGTCTTCTCAGTAGAGACAGAACAATCATTCATCATATGGCATATAAGGGTGTATTTCTTATTGGACTACGGGAGTTCTGTGTCAAAACTCAGCATGGACAGTCTGGACTTCAGTTCATTCAGTGTCATTGGCAGTCATTTAATGCGGCAATTTGTGAATTTAAGACAGGCAAAAATGAGAGCTACAATCATGAAAACAAAATTTCCTTCACCAGCACACCCTTTATTTCGTCCAAGGGACAGCAACATACAACAGTGTGTGAGGAAGGTCACGTGACACACTCTTTGTTCTTATGTAGTTCCAACCAGTATGGAATGTGTAAGAAAGGACATGCATCGTGTGTTTTTTCTGACCCATCGTCATACACCAGTTTGTTTGATTCCAGAGATCATCACACTGCATCAGTGCCCACATTCACATGTGACGATAAGTCCACGATATTGTCATACACCTTGATGTGTGACTTCATAGGTGATTGTCAGGATAAGAGTGATGAGTCTTTCTGCAAGCCCCCTCTTTGTTTTCGAACATTCACGTGCAATGATGGCCAGTGTCTATCTTATGACAATATGTGTGATCAGCGTACCCATTGTATAGACAGATCAGATGAAACAAACTGTCCTGTGTTTAAAGAACTACCCAGAAGAATTTGGCCATTAATACCATCCCCTGCCCTTGTCAGCTTTGATGGGATAATGTATTTCACCTTAACTCCAATGCATTCCAATGACACCTGTCCTGACAGTCACTACCGCTGCCCTGGTCAGCTGAACGACTGTGTGCCTGTATATACACGTTGCAATGGAATGTATGACTGCATCAGCCGTCAGGATGAAGAGAGATGTGACGAAATGAAGTGTCCGGGATTTTTCCGATGCAGATTTTCAAAACTATGCCTCCATAGTGATCATCTCTGTGATGGATGGCCTCACTGCCCAATGCATGATGATGAACTATTGTGTGGCGTGACTTGTCCTGTGGGCTGTTTATGTCAAGGTTACACATTGCTGTGTCTCCAGCCTTTCTTTGTAGCAGGCTTCCCTCAGGTCCGCTACCTGGATGCCACAGGTACAGGTATGACATTAGGTGATGTCAGTAATAACACCTATCTCATTCACTTGATTCTTGCCCAGTGCTCTGTGACTCATTTGCTCAGTCTGAAGCTGGTAAACTTGAGGATTCTGGACCTCAGTGGGAACAAAATGTGGCATGTCAACATGACATCCTTTATCGGTTTAGAAAATCTACAGGCACTGTCCCTATCCAACAATCCCATAACTTCACTCTATTCAATTGATGAATCCACTTTACAGCAGAGTAAACTGTCAGTGATTGATCTGTCACAGACTATGTTGTCAGTCTTCAGCTCTAAAGCATTGACTCCGTTTTCTCGCTTACAAAAACTGAATTTGTCCTTTACTTCCATCCATACTATCAGTCCTGAAGGGTTTCAGTTCACACCATATCTAACTGATTTATACATGGATGGTAGTCCAGTGAAAACGTTTCCAGATGACATTTTTAAATATGTGTCTCATCTACATATCGTATCAACAGAAAACTATAAAGTTTGTTGTAGTAAGATATTACCCAGTCACTTTCTTGATTCGCAATGCTATACACAGAAAGATGAGATTTCATCATGTGAAGATTTATTACAATCATGGATATATCGTGTATTTGTATGGTTGATCAGTAGTCTGTCAGTTATTGGCAATGCCCTCTGCTTTTCAGTTCGTCTGTGTTTGAATAAACTGACTTCAGCAAGGGGATTTGATGTGTTTGTCATCAACCTGACACTGGCAGACTTTTTGATGGGCGTCTATGGTTCTATTATTGGAGTGGCTGATGAACAATATCGTGACAAATATCTCCATTATGACGATATATGGAAAAACAGCGTAACCTGTAAAGTGGCTGGATTTTTGTCTCTGTTGTCCAGTGAAGTGTCAGCTCTCATCATCTGGCTTATCACACTGGATCGTTTCATTGTTCTCCGTTTTCCGTTCAGCACCTTGCGTTTTGAAAGAACATCAGCAGTCGTGGCGTGCTCACTGATTTGGTTCCTGGGCTTGTTTCTAGCCACGTTACCTTTACTCCCGATGACATCGCACTGGGAGTTTTACAGCCAGACAGGTATCTGCATTCCATTGCCCGTGACCAGGCAAGAGTTCAAAGGAAGATTGTATTCATTTGGTATATTGATCATCCTTAATTTTCTTTTGTTCGTGCTGATTTCTTGTGGTCAAGCATTCATCTACTGGTCGATACAGAAAAATTCATTGAAAACTAACACTACACAAGTGTCACAGGACATGACCATAGCTCGGAGGTTGGTCACTATTGCAGTCACAGATTTCATGTGTTGGTTTCCCATTGGGCTGTGTGGAATTTTGGCGTCTGCTGGTGTTCCCATTCCTGGAGAAATAAATGTTGCTTTAGCAATATTTGTTTTACCTCTGAATGCTGCTATTAACCCTTTCGTGTACACGTTCAATACCTTCATGGAAAAGCGGAGGAAATCCAGAGAAGCTAAACTTTTGAAATGGATGGAATCACATACAAACTTTATTGATGGAATTTCATTGTAGGTTAAACTAATGGCAGTTCATACCAATTATACCCATGGCTTTATGGTATGTAGGGTTTAAGCATCAAATTTGTCATTTTTAAAGAATGCTTAGCTCTCTCTCTCTCTCTCTCTCTCTCTCTCTCTCTCTCTCTCTCTCTCTCTCTCTGATGATGATATTGCCTTGGTGTCTGAAACACCAGTTGGTCTTTAAACTCAATTGAATAACCTATACAATGCAGCTTCCAGACTTCAACTTCATGTTAATATGAAAAAGAGTAATATTGTGGTTTTCAGGAAGGGTGGTTATTTGGCAGCAAGAGAAAGATGGTATTTTAATGGTCAACTCATGTCTATTGTGAATTGTTACAAATATCTTGGAATATTCTTTTCTACTCGCCTAAGCTTTACATGTGCCTGTCAGGACCTTGCAAGTAGAGCAAAAAATGCCTTATGTATTTTGCAAAAATTGTATATGTTGAATAATAAGTCATTAATTGTGTTCTTAAAACTGTTTGATGCCCAAGTACAACCAGTTGCTCAGTATGGTGCTGAAATATGGGGTTTAGACAAAGCTGCTATACACATAGAAAAAGTTAATCTATTTGCTCTTAAGAAATTTTGGGGGGTTCATATCAAAACACCAAATGATTTTGTGTACGGAGAAACAGGTCGTTACCCAATATATAAAAATTCGTCCTTGCAATGTGTTAGATACTGGTTAAAGATTGTACGTATGAGTGAAGAAAGGTTACCATATAAAGCGTATAAAATGTTATTTGACTTGGAATTACGTGGTAAAAAAAATCTTGGGTTTCTGGTATAAGAGAATTTTTGTTCGAAAATGGATTCGGTTTTGTATGGATGAATCAAGGTGTTGAAAACACAAATGTCTTTTTAAAAGAACTTCGTCAACGACTGATTGATAATAGATGGCAAAACTGGGAAGAACATGTGCAGAGCAGTGATAGATATTCTTTTTATAGTACATTTAAATCATCTGTAAATTGTGAACAATATCTACTGCTTGATATTGACAGACATATAAGGTATTTTATGACAAGATTTAGATGTGGAATATCGGACATCATGGTACATCATAACCGTTATAAAATGTATACAGGTGTGAATTTATTGTGTCCTCTGTGTAATAACGAAAATGAAGATGAAAAACATTTTCTGCTCTTTTGTCAGGTTTATCGTGATTTACGTATAAAGTATATTCCACAAAAGTATTATCAGGATCCTTCCCTGTTCCGGACTGCGTTGCTTATGGCATCTCGAAGAGAACCAATAGTAAGGAATGTGTGTATGTATTTATACAAAGCTTTTAAAAGACGCACCATTATGCTTAGCTGATTTAAGTAACTGCTTTTGTAATGTCTTCTGTCAGTATATTACTGTTTCAATGAGTTACTTTGAAAATGTGTGTGAATTATTCACAAATACTGTACCCCCATCAGAAGGGGCCATGGCCTATACTGATTAAACTATTCGAGTTCGAGTTCTCTCTCTCTATCTCTATCTCTCTCTCTCTCTCTTATCCTCCTCCTCTCTCTCTCTCTCTCTCTCTCTCTCTCTTATCCTCCTCCTCTCTCTCTCTCTCTCTCTCTCTCTCTCACTGTGTGTGTGTGTGTGTGTGTGTGTGTGTGTGTGTGTGTGTGTTTTCACAGATGGATCAATCAGTAGTAACTCTGAAGTCGGGGCCGCTTTTGTGATCCCCGAGCTTAACATTAAAAAGAGATTCCACTTAACTAAAGGTTGTTCAATTTTTACTGCTGAATTGTTTGCAATTCTGATGGCTTTCACCTTTTTTGCTTTCTTTTTTTAGTGATATTCCACTTGTGCCTGCAAAAATTCTTATACTATCTGATTGAAAATCAGCATTGATGGCTTTAAATAATCAATCTTCATCTGAAATTTTGTATTTAATTCGAACACTTCAGTTTCAAACAATTACAATATTCCTATTTCTGTTTCTGAAGCCTGTGCTATTCTTTCAACATATATCTGGAGTTTCAGACAGAAACAGTTCTTAGAAAACTCAAATAAGAAGCTCTGATGGGATCTCTCTCATCCAGTAAGGAAAGGCGCTAAACTCCCCAGGATCAATTTCCACAAGAAACTTGACACACAGGCTAAGAAATATGCATGGTTATGCAGATTTTTGAAACCGTCACCACTATGTATTTGTGGTAAGACCCTTGACATCCCACATTTAGTGCTGGAATGTCCAGATACACATTTACATTTCAAACCCCTTCAACATTATGATTACATCCTTTAATCTTCCATTCGCCCTGTCCAGCGTTTTTCACCCTAGTAAAGAAAATGGTTGGTCTCTGACAAAAACCGCAGTTGACCTAATCAAAAGCCATCCGATTGGTCGGTTTTTCTAATTTGTTTCATCCCTCTTTTTTTCTTTTTTAAATATATTATATGCTGCAGAGTTTACCCTCTGTTTTATTTAATCCAAAGTAGTGTTTCGTTTTGTGTGATAGCGTCAGATTTACTTGTAGAGCAAAGTTCCCATTATTCTAATTAGTGGAACTGTTCGACTCTAACATGTAATATGTCGTCTTGATTACATAATGAAACCTTAATTTAATGAGAAAGAGTGAGAGACAGTGTGAGTGTGTGTGTGAGTGAGTGGGTAGGGGAATGAAGTGGGGGAATTTGAATAGGCGTTTGTGTGCATGCATGGATGTATGTAGGGAGAAGATGGGGGATACACGTATGCATGTGTGTGCGTTAGAACATTTTTTTGAGATAATGATATTAATGAAATTTGGTAAATTGATTTGTTAAATATGTTCTTTTTAAATTCATATCTTCTTCTTTCTTCTTCTTTTTTCCTCAAATTAGAATTTCTTTGTGTTGCTCAGTTCATATTTATTCAAATGGTTGCGAAAATGTCAGTAGAACAAAAAGTTAATCTGACGATAAATGGTTTCAGTCAGTCAGTCAGTGTGTGTTTGTGTGTGTGTGGAAGAGAGAGAGAGAGAGAGAGAGAGAGAGAGAGAGAGAGAGAGAGAGAGAGAGAGAGAGAGAGGTGGTAAAAAAATGAAACAACCACTCCAGCAGCAATCAAAACGTCTGACAAATGTGGGGTTAAGGCTCGGATATTGTCCCCTCTCCAACTCACATAAAACATTGGTGTCTGGTTTCATTTGCTTCTGCTTACTAAACATGGGCTTGTGTTTTATGGGCGAGAGTGAACTAACTTGTGCAGAAGACACCTTTGGGGGATGTCAGTCAGCTTGTAGATCGCGTTCACGTTCAGTCCTCGGTCACTTCTTTTTAAGCTGATATCTCTGTCCATCTGCCTCTCTGTCCACTCCTCATACAGTCTGTAAACAAGAGCAGGAGTAGTACAGGCATGCATATATAATGGATTGGGTTTTTCTTCTTCTGCTTGACACTGTAATATGTTTTAATTGTATTTTTTGTATTTGTTTATGTTGTTGAATTATTTATTTTTTGCATTCTACGTTAATGTTTTGCTCACACGTAGCACATAGGTTGTCAACAGAGGCCGGCCAGTTGTGTTTAGGCAGCGTTCTCGCTGAGCCCAGCCAGTTGCTGACAACCAGTTGCCATCAGCCTGACACAGCAACACACTTCAGTCAGACACAGCCAGTTGCTGACAACCAGTTGCCATCAGCCTGACACAGCAACACACTCCAGTCAGACACAGCCAGTTGCTGACAACCAGTTGCCATCAGCCTGACACAGCAACACACTTCAGTCAGACACAACCAGTTGCTGACAACCAGTTGCCATCAGCCTGACACAGCAACACACTTCAGTCAGACACAGCCAGTTCCTGACAACCAGTTGCCATCAGCTTGATACAGCAACACACTGCAGTCAGACATACCCAGTTGCTGACAACCAGTAGAATCGAAAAAACTCTCGTATTGATTAGAAAATAATAAATCATAAATATTCATTGTCAATACATAAGTTGCACCGGCCGACATGTGTATTCCTTATATATCGAAACATACACGATCCAAAAATTGATATGACGAAAAAAAAAAAGGTCTGGATTCTATATCCCAAAATAACACTCTCGCAAGAACGGAAATCTTTCACACTCCTGTGTGCCCCATTCATGCCCGATTGAGTGTGTGTGCGTCTGTGTATCTGTGTGTGTTTGTGTGTGTGCGTGTGTGTGTGTGTGTGTGTGTGTGTGTGTGAGTGTGTGTGTGTGTGTGTGTGTGTGTGTGTGTGTGTGTGTGTGTGTGTGTGTGTGAGTGTGTGTGTGTGTGTGTGTGTGTGTGTGTGTGTGTGTGCGAACAACGAGTGAAATAGAACTGCACCGAAGCACACAACAAACAAAAACATACATCTTCATTTTCTGTGACACCGTCAAGGCAGTATCAAGGTGCTTCCCTGCGAGGTTTGTCGGTCGAGAGCATCCCATTTTCGGCTTAACTCACTCAGTACGGCTGGTCCTCTCTTCTCTACACAGACCCCTCGGATGTCCAGTGGGTGTCTGAATGACCCGACGTTAAGCTTCCGTCGTCAGAATTGTAGTATTCTTTGTCAACATTCATCTCTTCAGTATAGGAGCCTTCCGCTTGCAATATTTTGATGATGATAATTGGGGTGAAACGCTGTTAACGTCGTCCTCTTTCGCCGTTCGTATGGAGAGAGTTAATCCACAATTTGGGTCCACTGACCTCAAAGACGAGATGCATACTCTGCCTCCATACCCTCTCAGAACCTGCTGGTTTTTGAGGAAAGCACCATACGAGTACAGTCCATGCAACTGGTCCATTTCATGGTTTTTTGGTGCCATTAGTCACACAGCAATATATATCAACTGACACAGTTCTGTTTCTTTCAGTCAGCCCATATCTTTTAGAATTATAATATCTCAAGTTTTGTAGGTATTTGCATGAACATTCTAGGAGGAAGGTTTATATATCAGTAACCCCGAAAAAGGAGTATGGCTGCCTACATGGCGCGGAAAAAACAGTCATACACGTAAACGCCTAGTCGTGTACATACGAGTGAACGTGTGAGTTGCAGCCCACGAACGAAGAAGATATATCAGTTATAGATTCTGGGAGGGGTGTTAACTGCACATGAAAGCAGTCATTATAGTCCACAGACATTCTTTACTTTAGCGTCTTTTCACCATAAGAGATACTGGACGAAAAGGAACAAAATATAACTGAACAACGATCAAACAAATGCAAATATAACTGAACAATAATCAAACAAGTACAAATATAACTGAACAATGATCAAAGAAATATAACTGAACAATGATGAAACAAATGCAAAAAAAAAAAAATGAACAAAATATTACTGAACAAAGATCAAACAAGTACAAATATAACTGAACAATGATCAAAGAAATATAACTTAACAATGATTAAACAAATATAACTGAAAAGGTGCGGGTGGAGAATGCACGCTTTGCACGTGTGTGTGTGTGTGTGTGTGTGTGTGTGTGTGTGTGTGTGTGTGTGTGTGTGTGTGTGTGTGTAAGTAAAGTGTTCTCTGTTAGTCTGTGAAACACACACACACACAACAACAATAACAACTGAGTTCACAGGCGAACAGGTGAATGTGGAACACCAATTTTAGTCACAGGCTAATCGAGAATCGGAGAATCAGGACTTGGCGAATCGTGGTGACACATGAACCGTCTTGTATTGCCAGCAATAGCGTGCTGGTGGTCAAGTCCATTGCGTGATAGCCAAGAGGTAACGCGTCCGCCTAGGAAGCGAGAGAATCTGAGCGCGCTGGTTCGAATCACGGCTCAGCCACCCATATTTTCTCCCCCTCAATTAGACCTTGAGTGGTGGTCTGGACTCTAGTCATTCGGATGAGACGATAAACCGAGGTCCCGTGTGCAGCATGCACTTAGCGCACGTAAAAGAACCCACGGCAACAAAAGGGTTGTTCCTGGTAAAATTCTGTAGAAAAAATCCACATCGATAGGAAAAACAAATAAAACTGCACGCAGGAAAAAATACAAAAAAATGGGTGGCGCTCTATTATAGCGACGCCTGGGGAGAGCAGCTCGAATTTCACACAGAGAAATCCGTTGTGATAAAAAGAAATACAAATAATAATGATATTCATATAGCGCTGAATCTTGTGCAGTCAAATCAAAGCGCTTTCGCACCAATCATTCACACGCATGCATAACTCTAAACTAACTAAAACTGGAGAAACTGAAGACAAGGAAGAGGCAGGGCAGGGAGGCTGTCTTGAGAAGAGTGAGACTTGAAAGAGCTGAGTGAGGAGACCTGACGAAGCGAAAGAGGAAGTTCATTCCAGTTGCAAGGTCCAAAGACAGAATGCCAAGCATGAGTACCAAAGGCAGACACATCATCCAGGGACAAAGGCGTCACCCTCTCTGCACGTTTCATCATCGTCATAGAGCTGTCTGTGAGCTTTGTGGCCACATGCACACTCCATGAGACTATGGGACAAATAGATGGATACATTGATACATTTTTTTTTCCTGATCTTGGTGTGATCTGGTTTTGGGTGCATGTTTTGTTTTAGAGAAGCTGTTTTGCCGTGTGTGTATGTGGCTGGGTGCTGGTGAGTGTCCGTGCATTCGTGTGTGTGTGTGTGTGTGTGTGTGTGTGTGTGTGTGCTTGAGCGCGCGTTGCAGGGAAACGTTTTCTGGAGGGCGTTCATGGGTGGGTGGGTGGTTCCTAATGTTTAGTTGCGTGAGTTTTTTAAGCACGTGCTTCCGTGTGTGTGGGGTGAGGGGAGGTGCGGATGGAGGGGAGTATTGATGGGGAGGCGGGGAGTGAGGAACGAAAGATAAAGTGCTTTGAGCAGTATTTCTGGGAGAAACGCGCTATTGAAATGTCCATCATTATCATTGATGGACAGATGGACTTTCAGTTCACAACTTTGACCCGTCGCCATCAAGGCAGTCGCTTCAGCACAGTCGGAGACAGAGCCTCGCTATTGCCGCGAGCTGTGTATCTCACACCACTGACCTAAAAAATACAGGCCTATTTTTCAATCAGTGGCCTGGCAAACGGACAAGCCGCCATGGCACTCCATAATTTTTTGTATATCTTTAGAAAGTCACGTGCCGTCGCTGTCGCCCTGGCGATGATTAATGTTGACCGAATGTGGACTGCAGCCATGGAAATACCCCCAACGTTTGCTGTTGGTGTCTTAGATATTTTTTTGCAGTATGAGGTCAGATGGAGCCATTTTTTCGTGTCAGGTAATCATTGTTTTTGGTGGCATGGAGAGTCTCCTGTATTGTCCCCTCCATCTCTTAGACTCTCTCTCTCTCTGTCTCTGTCTCTCTCTTCGTTTACACAACTAAGTCATACAGTGATACATAAGCTAGAATATTCCGAATTACCCCCTTATCCTTTTCCGGTATATCTTTGCTCTTGGGTGAGGCCTCGTTGTCAGCCTTTCAAACTTCAATTTAGCATAGGACCTTTATATGTCAGTTCCTTCTGAAATAGCTCAGCTGATTAAATTGAAATATTCTATAGCCCATGTGTTTTTCTTTATGAATTCTGGGATAGGTACTTCTGTTGTTTAATTGGATGGGTCCAAAAGTGAATCTCACCAGTGGATAATAGATTATATACAGTGCTTTCAGCGTTCCCACTTTCCGTGTCTTCCACTGACTTCCCTGTCCATCCACTGACTTCCCTACCCTTCCACTGACCCTCCACTGTCTTCCTTGGAATCCCACTGCCAGCCTTTGACTCCCTTCCATGGGCCGGGAGCGTATCGTTGTGCCGCCGACCCGTTGTGCCGCCGACCCGTTTACGGATTGTCTTTTGTCACAAAAAAGACAAAACAAGATGGGCAAGCCATACTAATAATCTCCCTTTTTACTTGACATTTGGGTTACAGTAACGTCACAAATGGCGCAACTGGGTCCAAACGTATGCATTCGCGAATCCTCATAGGCTACGACCTTTGTTTCAAATTTCGTAAAGATCGGTTCATAAACTGCTGAGAAAAGCTTGTTTGCGTAGAGAACTGCGCATTCTAAAAATAGAACATGAATTACGTCATCGTGAGCTTATTACTTATACCGTTTATAGTCCCTAGTATAATGAACACGTAACTGAAATTTGGAGGAAATCCGTTGATAAACAGCGGAGACACTAGTGATCAAAATTTTGGCAATTTGCGCCACTGTGACGTCACAAATGGCGCAAATGGGTCTCAACTCATACATTCGGTAGACATCATAGCCCCCGAGCTTTGATCCAAATTTTACTAAGATTGGTTCATAAACAGCCGAGAAAAGCTTGTTCAAAAATCATCGAATAGCGGGACGGCGGCATAACGGGTCGGCGGCATAGCGGGACGGCGGCATAACGGGTACCCCCCCTTCCCCCCCTCCCCCCATGGTCTAGGCCTCCGTTGGCTGCTGCCGCCTGCCGCTGCCTTCCGTCGCCAGCGTTCTCTGGCCTGGTGCTCGGCTGTCTCCGTGCTCTCCGTCTTCGTCTTCACTGTTCGTTTTCGTCGTCACTGTTCTTCGTCGTCACTGTTCTTCGTCGTCGTCACTACTTCATCATCAACGTTGTGCTTGTGTTTCCATGTCACTCTACACACATATTCACACACTCACACACACTCATGTGCTATTCATTCATTCTTCCAGAAGTGAATTTATTCACTCTTGAGACCATTGGCCTTCTCTTGAAGGATTGTGGTTATTTCCACGTTTGTGTCATTTCACCCTTTAATTTGCTGGATAACTTGTCTTTGTTGTAGTGTGCTTTGTTGTTTTTCTGTCGTCTGTTAAACCCTTTGTGTATTGTCTGCTCCATGTGCTGAATAAATTTATATTGGACTCTTATCCTGTGTTTGTGGTGTCAGGGTGTTAGTGCTGGGTCGGGTGGCGGTTACTTGTCCGGTCTCACGTAGAATGTGACATAACATTGCACTGGCTTTTAGTGTTGCACCCTTGGGGGCTAGTTAGCCTTTGGGAACTATTCAACACCGACAGTCCTAAAACTCCTTGGCCATGTGAGTGGGGGTGTAGGGGGTGTAACTTGGGCAAGGCAATCTGCACATCAATTAACTTCTAGCCCAGATAGCCAGGACAGTAATTGCCTGGTCTACTGACCTGACCATCTATCATGCTGTGCTACAATTTTCATCCACCAAGGGAAAATTGATGAACTTCTCCATTCATATTGAACCATATGTTGTGATTTACAGTTTCAAGGGTGGCAGACTCGATGCTGGTCTTTTCCTGCACTTCACCCTCGCCCATGAAACACAAGCTGATGTTTAATGGAACATAAGCAAATGAAACAAGACACCAGTGTTTTATGTAATCGGGAGAGGGGACAATATCCAAGCCTTCACCCCACATTTGTCAAACGTTTTGATTGATGCTGGAGTTATTTTATTTCTTTTACCATCCCTCTCTCTCTTTTACACACACACACACACACACACACACACACACACACACACACACACACATATATATACATATATGTATGTATATAGGGGTAGAAAGAAAGGGTGAGAGAGAGAGGGGGGGGGGGGAGCTAAGCATTCTTTGTAAAGGACATTTGATGCTTAAACCCCACAGACTGTAAAACCATTGGTATAGTTCATACGAATTGCCATTAGTTTCACCTACAATGAAATTCCATCAATAAAGTTTGTATGTGATTCCATCCATTTCAAAAGTTTAGCTTCACTGGATTTCCTCCGCTTTTCCACGAATGTATTAAACGTGTACAAGAAAGGGTTAACAGCAGCATTCAGAGGTAAAACAAATATTGCTAAAGCAACATTCATTTCTCCAGGAATGGGAACACCAGCAGACGCCAAAATTCCACACAGCCCAATGGGAAACCAACACATGAAATCTGTGACTGCAATAGTGACCAACCTCCGAGCTATGGTCATGTCCTGTGACACTTGTGTAGTGTTAGTTTTCAATGAATTTTTCTGTATCGACCAGTAGATGAATGCTTGACCACAAGAAATCAGCACAAACAAAAGAAAATTAAGGATGATCAAAATACCAAATGAATACAATCTTCCTTTGAAATCTTGCCTGGTCACGGGCAATGGAATGCAGATACCTGTCTGGCTGTAAAACTCCCAGTGCGATGTCATCGGGAGCAAAGGTAACGTGGCTAGAAACAAACCCAGGAACCAAATCAATGAGCACGCCACGACTGCTGATGTTCTTTCAAAACGCAAGGTGCTGAACGGAAAACGGAGAACAATGAAACGATCCAGTGTGATAAGCCAGATGATGAGAGCTGACACTTCACTGGACAACAGAGACAAAAATCCAGCCACTTTACAGGTTACGCTGTTTTTCCATATTTCGTCATAATGGAGATATCTGTCGCGATACTGCTCATCAGCCACTCCTATAATAGAACCATAGACGCCCATCAGAAAGTCTGCCAGTGTCAGGTTGATGACAAACACATCAAATCCCCTTGCTGAAGTCTGTTTATTCAAATACAGACGAACTGAAAAGCAGAGGACATTACCAATAACCGACAGACTGCTTATCAACCATACAAATACACGATATATCCATGATTGTAATAGATCTTCACATGAGGAAATCTCATCTTTTTGTGTATAGCATTGTGAATCCAGAAGGTGACTGGGTAATATCTGACTACAACAAAGTTTATAGTTTTCTGTTGAAGCGACATGCAGGTGGGACAAATATTTGAAAATGTCATCTGGAAACGTTTTCACTGGACTACCATCCATGTATAAATCAGTTAGATATGGTGTGAACTGAAACCCTTCATGACTGATAGTATGGATGGAAGTAAAGGACAAATTCAGTTTCTGTAAGCGAGAAAATGGAGTCAATGCTTTAGAGCTGAAGACTGACAAC